>NW_027140713.1:267500-302500 GCF_036365525.1 Heterodontus francisci
GAAGAACCTCACATCTCTCCACATCATATTCCAGCTGCCACTTTCCTGCCCACTCACTTCACCTGTCCATCTCCCCTTTGCAGTCTCTTTGTGCCCTCCTCACAGCTTACTGTCCCACCTAACTTTGTATCATCAGCCCATATAAACCGAACATAGGCCGTGTTTGAGAGAGGCACTTTTGTCCTGACAAGTATAAAGATACAACGTCTTGATATTTTGTGAGGATATTTTGTCAATCTGATTTCACAGGGACCAGGAGAATTTTAGCTTTCCTTTCCTTGTCTTTGGGGTCAGGGGTCAATCCCAGTGTCTGCGACCCCTGACTCAGCGCTGAGAACCCTTGGGAGGAGCAGGGAGAGGGTCAGTCCCAACCTCTTAAAGGGACCCCGCACCTGCTCTTTCGGTTTAAACATTCGAGTGAGTCAGTAGGAGTTTGAACAAGGATGGGAACAAAGTCTTTCTGAATTTTCCAATATTTATTTATTCAGTGATGTCAATAAACAGCAAATTATCTGTCAAGCCCAAATTCACACAAGTAGTATTGTGAATTCGGATTAATAATTTCAAAGGAGAACCTGTTAATTAATTCCATTTCATTTGTCAAAAATATCATCAGGACCTTGTTTAGTTCAGGATGTAATATTAATAAATCCCTGAGGAAGACAGGAGAAGGCCGTTCGGCCCCTCGAGCCTGTTCCATCCCTTTGGGATGTTTTATTCCTCTCCCTCTCCGCGTGTGAATCTCTCTCTCCGTCCCTTACCCTGTCTCTCTCTCCCTCAGCACATCGCTTTCTCCCTCGCCCGATCTGTATCTCTCTACCTCATCCCATCTCTATATCTTTCTCTCTCACTCTCTCCCTCCATCTCTCGCTCTCTCCCTCTCTCTCTCTCTCAGAAGAGGACCGAAGAATCATAGTGTACGATAAGACAGTAGGAGGTGATACGACCCATTGAATTTGTGCAGTCTCTTTTGAAGAGCAGTCCAGTTTTTATATTTATTCTTTCATGGGATGTGGGCGTCGCAGGTCAGGCCAGCATTTATTGCCCATCCCTAATTGCCCTTGAACTGAGTGGCTTGCTACGCCATTTCGAGGGCATGTAAGAGTCAACCACATTGCTGTGGATCTGGAGTCACATGTAGGCCAGATCAGGTAAGGACAGCAGATTTCCTTCCCTAAAGGACATTAGTGAACCAGATGGGTTTTTACAACAATCGACAATGATTTCATGGCCATCATTAGACGAGCTTTTAAATTCCAGATTTATTAATTGAATTCAAATTCCACCTTCTGCTGTGGTGGGATTCGAACCCATGTCTCCAGAGCAACACCTGGGTCTCTGGGTTGCTAGTACAGTGACAATACCAGTACGCCACCGCCTCCCACATCTCCCCATTGCTATCCTTCCCTCTCTCTGTTACTCTCCATATCTATTCTTGTTTTTCTCAGTTATTCTCTCCATCTGGATGGAGGAGGAGAAAGAGAGGCATTTTAGAGGCAGTTTTACTCTGTATCTAACCCCACACTGTACCAGCCACCTCATTCTAGACTCCCCCACACGGGGAACATCCTGCCTGCATCCGTCCCCTCAGAATCTTGTATGTTTCAATAAGATCACCTCTCATTCTTCTAAACTCCAATGTGTATAAGCCCAACCTGTTCCACCATTCCTCAGAGATAACCCCTTCATCCCAGGAATCAGCCCAGTGAACCTTCTCTGAGCTGATTCCAATCCATCCAGGCCTGACCATATATCCATTTCCAAAGCTGCCAAACACCTTAATATTTCCCCTCTCACTCTGTTTAATCCCATCCAATATGTCACACTCCTCCTCTTTAACTACAATGTCTGCATGGTTCCCCATCTTTTATCAACACATACACAAAGTATTCATTAAGAACCATGCCCACATCATCCACCTCCACAGGTAGGAAGAAGGAGGAGAGGCAATCTAAACTAAAGGATACAGTTATAAAGAGGTTAACGTTATATGCCTTTTCCTTTGCTTTGATATAATCTTTGATTTCTATTGTTAGCAACGGTTGGAACAAATTACTGAGGTTCTGTCAAGGTCCCCTCACATTCTTTATCTGTATCTCTCTGTCTCAGAGAGATGGTGAAAAAACTATTGATGTGTTTCGTTCAGTTAAGTTTGATATCAATGTTTCCCCAGGATGTTGATGTTGGGGATTCAGCGATGGGATAATGCTTTGAATGCCATGGGGAGGTGGTTGGATTCTCTCTTGTTGCAGATGGTCATTGCCTGGCACTTGTGTGACATGAATGTTACTTGCCACTGGTCGGCCCAAGCCTGAATGTTGTCTGGGTCTTGGTGCATGTGACTCTAGAGTGCTTGATTATCTGAGGCAAAATACTGTGGATGCAGGAAATCTGGAAACCATCGAGCTGAATCACTACCTCTGTTTCTCTCTCCACAGATGCTGCCTGACCTGCTCAGTATTTCCAGCATTTTTTGCTGGGATTTCACCATCTGAGGAGTTGCGAATGGAACTGAACACTGCGCAATCATCAGAGAACATCCCCACTTCTGACCTTATGATGGAGGGCAGGTCATTGAGGAAGCAGCTGAAGATGGTTGGGTCCAGGACACTACCCTGAGGAACTCCTGCAGTGATGTCCTGGGACTGAGATGATTGACCTCCAACAACCACAACCATCTTCCTTTGTGCTCGGTATGACTCTAACCAGCAGATTCCCACTGACTTCAGTTTTACTCGGGCTCCTCGATGCCACGCTCAGTCAAATGCTGCCATGATGTTAAGGTCAGTCTCTCTTCCCAGTAGCAGACAGGAGTGAATCATTCCCATGGACCCGTTGTGTACTGAACATGATCTGCTTCTTCACAGCCTGATACAGGACTGTACGTGGCCGATTAATGTAGCCCATCAAACACTCTGAGAGCAGGTTCAGCACAGCGTAGGAACAGAGTACAGTTCCTTCAATATTCTCTCTCTGTCTCTCCCTCCTGCAATCTCTGACACTAGGAGAGAGACAGAGGGAGAGAGGGTTAGATATGCAGACAAAGAGAGTGCTGCAGAGAGGGACAATGTTGGAGAGAGAAAGATTGATGGGGTGGATTGAAAGGGAGAATTTAAGACGTGTTAATTTGCAATAATCCTTCACTGCTGTGTGCACAAACATTTAAGAGATAGTTATGGAGAGAGAAACATCGGGAGAGATCCAGAGGGAATATCCTCCATTTTAAACATCCAGAAAGCTATTCCACTGTGGGAGGCATCACACTATCATGATATTGGTTGTGGACATTTTGAAATCTATGCCCCTCCCTTATGGACCTCCTGTGCGAAGGGAAATATGTCCTTCCTATCCACTCTATCGAGGCCCCTCATAATTTTATATACTTCTACTCAATCTCCCTTCACCCTCCTCTGTTCCAAAGAAAACAACCCCAGTCTGTCCAATCATTCCTTTGGATTTCTTTGCAATTTTGGAACTCTCTTCTGCAAACAGGAATTCATGCTGGCTTAAGTGTTCATTTTAATATCCGGGATTGATAGATTATTGTTAACCAAAGGTATTTGGAGATAAGGGGCAAAGGTGGGATATAAGGTGTTAGTTAGATCACAGATCAGCCCTGATCTCATTGAATGCTGGAAGAGGGTTGAGGGGTTAAATTGCCTCCTCCTCTTCCTATGTCCTATGTTCAATATCCTTCTTTCACTTTCAGTCACCCTATCTGTCTGTCTCTCTCTATTTTTCTCTCTCTCTCTCTCTCTCTCTGTTTTGGACAGTGCAGAGCGAGATTCACTCTGTATCCACCCCATGATGTTCCTGCCCTGGGAGTCGTCTCTGCTTATGCTGCATTTCACCCGGTCTCAGTTTGTACTGCACAAGACCATTTCTCTGTTTATATGAAAGTAGGCCCTGTATTTACTCTGTATCTCACCCCATGCTGCCCCTGTCCTGGGAGTGTGTGATAGGACAGTGCAGAGGGAAACTTACTCTGTGTCTAATCCCACACTGTGCTTGGTTTGGGAGTGTTTAATGGGGACAGTGTAGATGGAGCTTTACTCTGTATCCCCTGGAACTTAGAAGGTTTAGGGGTAATTAGATCAAAGTTTTCAGAATAATAAGGGAAACTGACAGACAGCGAAAAACTATTCCCACTGGCTGCAGAATCTCGAACTTGTGGGCATAGTCTAAAAATCTAAACATAGTCTAAAAACATTCAGGAGTGAAATGAAGAAACACTTCAACACACCAGTTGTGGTATCAGTTTGGAATTCTCTTCCACAAACAGCAATTGATGCTGAGACACTTGTTAATTTTTAAATCTGAGATTGATATATTTTTGTTGTTAAAGCTATGAAGAGATCTGGGGCCCAGAGAGGTATATGGAGTTAGATCACAGAGCAACCATGATCTTTTTGAATGACAAGACAGGGTTGAGGGGCCAAATGGCCTCATCCTCTTCCAATATCCTCCAACAAATATCCTGCTATCACTCTCTGTGTCTGGGTCACCCTCTCGGTCTGTGTCTCCCTCTTTGTCTCTCTTTCCGTCTGTCTGTCTCTCTCTCCCTCCTCTCTCAGAATATTTGTGGATATCCACAAACATCAGTCAGCCATTTTAGGTTTGTTCGGTGGCCATTTTATGTTACCACAACACTGGGAGATTTATTTCAGAGACTGATTCCTCACTAATGTACTGTTAGTGCTTTAAACGTGACAGACACAGACATGGAGACACTGAGACACACAGTACCAAACAGGAGTGAATCATTCCCTTGTCCCCATTGTACTGTATGTGTACAGGCGCTGATACTGTATTAAATTCATTCCCGGGATCTGGGCATCACTGACAAGACCAGCATTTATTGTCTAATTTCCCTGAAGGTGGTGATGAGCTGATCCCCTCATTGACCCTCCTAGTTACACCACAAACAAATACAGTCAATCTAGTCTGACACGATCTTCACTTAACAAATCCATGTTGACTGTGCTTGATTAATCTGCACCTTTCTAAATGACCATTACTACTGTTTATCAGAATTTATCCCAATCATTTACCCTCCACTGAGGTTAGGCTGAGTGGCCTGTAATTACTCAATTTATCTCTTTCTCCCTTTTTAACCAATGGTACAACTTTAGCAGGCCTCCAGTCCTTTCCTTCTTTAATTCTCCCTGGTTTCCCTCTCCTACACTCCCTTCTTTGTCTGCCTCTCCTACACTCCCTTCTTTGTCTCTCTCTCTCCTTCCCTCCCTCTCTGTTTCTCTCCTTCCCTCCCTCTCTGTTTCTCTCTCTCTCTGTCTCTCCCTCTTTCACTGGCTCTCCCCCTCTCTTTCTTTGCCTCTGTGCATGACTCTGTCTCTCTCACACCATGTCTCCCTTTCTCTCTGTCTCCATCTCTCTCTGCCTCTCCATCTCCCTCTCTTTTGCTCCCTCTCTGGCTCTCTCTCTCTCCTTCTTTTACTCTGTTTCTCCCGATCTCTCTTTCTCTCCCTCTGTCCATGACTCAGTTTGTCTCTCTCTAACACAATCTCTGCCTCTCTCTCTTTGTCTCTCTCTCTCTCTCCCTCTCTGTCTGTCTCTCTCCCTCTATATCTCCGTCACCCCTCTCTGCCTCCCCGTTTCTCTGTCTGTCCCTATCCATCTGTCTCTGTCTGTGTCTCTGTCTCTCTCCCCTCTCTCTCTCTCTCTCTGCAGTACCCCACTAGTCACAGCCTGCCAACCTGACAATGACCCATTTATTCCTCCCCTCTGTTTCCTGTCCATTAACCAGTTCTCAATTCATGCCAATATATTCCCCCCAATCCCATGTGCTCTAATTTTGATTACTAACTTCTTGTGTGGGATCTAATCAAAAGCTTTCTGAAAATCTAAATCTACCATATCCACCGGTTCCCCCTTATCTATTCCGCTAGTTTCATCCTCAAAAAACTCCCAACAGGTTTCTTAAAGATGATTTCCCTTTCATAAATCCATGTTTACTCTGACCAATCCTACCATTATTTTCCAAGTGTCCGGTAACCACATCCTTTATTATAGATTCGAGCATTTTCCCTATGACTGATGTTAGACTAACAGGTCCGTAGTTCCCCATTTTCTCTCTCCCTCCTTTTGTAAATAGTGGGGTTACATTTGCTACCTTCCAATCTGCAGGAACCATTCCAGAGTCTATTGAATTTTGAAAGATGACCACCAATGCATCAACTATCTCTGCAGACACCTCTTTCAACACTCTGGGATGGAGATCATCGGGTCCAGGGGATTCAGCCTCAGGAATCAGTGAACATCAGTGAGCTTTACTCTGTATCCCTGGAATTTAGAAGGTTAAGGGGTGATCTGATCAAAGTTTAAAGTGGTGGATGGGGTGCCTATCAAGTGTGCTGCTTTGTCCTGGATGGTGTCGAGCTTCTGGAGTCTTGTACATATTGCACTCATCCAGGCAGGTGGAGAGATACCATCACACACCTGACTTGTGTTTTGTAGGTGGTGGAAATGCTGTGGGGAGTCAGGGGGTGAGTCACTTGTAGCCACAGTATTGATGTGATTTCTTCAGTTCAGTTCCTGGTCAATGTCTCCCCAGGATGTTGATGCTGGGGGAATCAGTGATGGGATAATGCTTTGAAGACCATGGGGAGGTGGTTGGATTCTCTCTTGTTGCAGATGCTCATTGCCTGTCTGTGTGTTCTTTTCTGTGTTTGTGTTTTTCTGTGTTCTGGGACAAATTTCCTCATCGGGACGTCATAATGGTGCCTCATAATTGACTAGTTAGCAAAATGAATGCTCATGGAATGAACGGGACAGGGACAGAGTGGATATGACATTGGCTAAGGGACAGAACACAGAGTAGTGGTGAATGGTTGGTTCAGACTGGAGGACGGTATCTATGCCTGACATAATCTTATGCACTTCTATTCAATCTCCTCTCAATCTCCTTTGTTCGAAGGAGACCAAACCCAGCTTTTCCAACCTAACCTTGTAGCTAAAATCCCCCATCCCTGAAACCATTCTGGTCAATGTCTGCACCCTCTCAAGAACCCTCACCTCCTTCCTAAAGTGTGGTGACCAGAACTGGACACAATTCTCCAGTTGGGGCCTAACTAGAGCTTTATAAATGTTCAGCATAACCTCCCTGCTTTTGTACTCACTGTATACAGTGTACATTGTGGTATAGGGGTATTCCCCAGGGCTTTGGATTAGGACCACTGATCTTTTTGATATATATGAATGACTTGGACTTGGGTTTACAGGGCATATCTTCAACATTGTGCCATCTGTAATAAACAGGGAAGGGAATAGTAGTCGACTTCAGGAGGATAGAGGCAGTCTGGTGAAATGGTCAGACACATGGTAGGTTAACTTCAATGCTGAGAAATGTAAAATGATGCATTTTGGAAGGAAGGCTGAGGAGAAGCGATATAAACTAAATGGTACAATGTTAAAATGGGTGCAGGGACAGAGAGATCTGGGATTTCATCTGTGTCACTTTTTACATCTAAAAGATTCAATTTGGGGCTTGCAATCTCTCAGTTGAATTTAGCTTCATCCTGAAAAGTGTTAGCAAACATGTTGGGAAATGTGTCAAAAGCTGTTTCCATTCAGACATTCCTGCATTGTGGAAGTGTGAGCTATCTTTGCAGAGACAGGAAATCGGGGTGTTTGAATGGACCTGCAGGTTTTGGTTGATGCAATGAGGTGAGAATTTGAATTGTGTCCCTTGCAGATGCACAGAATTGAAGGTTTTTACAGAACACCACATGAAGTAGTTTACCAATGTCTGACAAACTTCAAAGACTTCAGACACATTGAAGAAGAGGCGAAGGGAACAATATACAAAACCTGAGACAGTCAGTCAACAGCAGTAGGAAAGCGAATTTCTTTTCATGGGTTTTAATTTGAAGGCCTGATCTGATGATTGAAAAAGCAGAAGTTCAAATCCCACAGTGGGCTGTTGTGAATTTGAATTCTGTTTTTTCTTTAAAAAAAAAACATAAATCTGAAGTAAAAAACCTCTAGGATGCAATGATTCACTCCTGTCTACTCGTGCAAAGCCTGTGTGTGTCTCAGTTTTGCTGTATTTATCAACGATTTAAGATGATGGGGTAGAAGGCAACATACCCAAGTTGCCAATGACACAAAAACAGGCATCATTGTAAGCAGTGTAGCTGGAAACATCAAACTGCAAAGAGATATTAATATCTTAAATAAATGGGCAAAACTGTGGTCGATTTCAATGTCAGCAAAAGAAGACCAGAACAGAGTAATGGTGAAAAACGAGAAACACTGGAGGTCCAAAGAGTCTTGGGGGGGGGTCTCTGTCCATTTGAGTGCAGTGTAGATTTACCAGAATGATAACTGGACTCCAAGGGTTATATTACGAGGTGATATTACACAAACTAGGGATGCATTCCCTGGAACATAGGAGGATGAAGGTGATTTGTTCAAAGGTGTTGAGATATTAAGGGGAACTGATGGCGTAGTTTGGGAGAAGCTATTTTGGCAGCTTGGGAACATAGGAACAGGAGTAGGCCATTCAGCCCATCGGGCCTGCTCCGCCATTCAATACTATCATGGCTGACCCACTTCAATGCCTTTTTCCCAGACTGAGCTGCCACATCCCACTGGGGGAGAGCATTCCAAAGATTCACAACCCTCAAGCAATGAAATTTCTCCTCATCTCTGTCCTAAGTGGCTTCCCCTTATTTTGAAATTGTGTCCCCTGGTTCTAGACTCCTGAACCAAAGGAGACATCTTATCCTTCCGCCATTTGAAGCACTTTCTCTTTATTTCCTCCATCTAAAGCTTTCATGATTTTAAACACCTTGATCAAATCTCCTTTTAATCTTCTCTGCTCTAAGGAGAACAAGCCCAGCTTCTCCAGTCTATCAGTGTAACTATAATAATCTCAACCAGGAACCGTTCTAGTAAATCGCCTCCATCCATTCACCAAAGCCCCCATGTCCTTCCTAAAGTGTGGTCCCAGAATTGGACACAATACTGCAGCCGAGGACAAACTATTATTTTATAAAGGTTTAGCATCACATCCTGACTTTTACACTCTAGACCTGTTTATAAAGCACAGGATCCCATCGGCTTTATTAACCCATCAGCAAAGGGGGAAATTCTACCAGAACAATTGACCAGTTCCCTCAGACATGAATCCGTGAGTCGTTCCAAGGCTGGCGGGAGGGTTTAGCGAGAACCCCAACCTGGTCATTTTTTTCAAAGAGAAAACCATCAATGCATTGGCAGGGATATTAATAAAGTCCTTCGGAAGACAGGAGGCCGCCATTCGGCCCCTCGAGCCTATCCTGCCCATTCACTCAGGTCATGGCTGATTTGCTCCTTTTCCACATCGAGCTGTCTCGGCTCCGTAAACATTAATACCCTTTCCTAACAAATCTACTGACGATCAGGAATTAATATCATTGCCAGGTAACACTGGGGAATTCCTTCCCTAAACCTCTCCGTCTCTGTATCTCTCAATCCTGCTTAAAGACGTTCCTTAAAACTAACCTCTTTGACCAAGCTTTTGGTCATCAGCCTTAATCACAACCTCTGTGGGTTTGGTGTCAGATTTTGTTTTATAATGCACCCTGCGTAGCGCCTATGGGACTTCTTATTCCTCAACTCCTTCACTCCGTCTCTCTCGCTCTCACTCTCTTTCTCATTCTCCCCCTCCCCCCATCTCTCCCTCTCGCTCTCTCTTCATCCCCCCCCACACCCCTCTCTTTCTCCCCCTCAACCCCATCTCTTCCTCTCTCTCTCTCTTTCTCCCCTTCACCCCCATCTCTCTCTCTCTCTCTCCTCACCTCTAAGACAAGTATATCCTTCCTTCAATATTGAGACCAGGACTGTACACAGTACACCAGGTGTGGGCTCACCAAACCCTGTACCATTACAGCAAGACTTCCTCACTCTTGTACTCTAACCCCTTTGCAATAAAGGCCAACACTTCATTTGCTGCAGCTGCATGTTAACTTTCTGTGATTTGTGTACAAGGACACCCAAATCCCTCTGAACACTAACATTTAATAGTTTCTCACCATTTGAAAAATGTTCTGTGTTTCTATTCTTCCTGCCAAAGTGAAGAACCTCACATCTCTCCACATCATATTCCAGCTGCCACTTTCCTGCCCACTCACTTCACCTGTCCATCTCCCCTTTGCAGTCTCTTTGTGCCCTCCTCACAGCTTACTGTCCCACCTAACTTTGTATCATCAGCCCATATAAACCTAACATAGGCCGTGTTTGAGAGAGGCACTTTTGTCCTGACAAGTATTAAGATACAACGTCTTGATATTTTGTGAGGATATTTTGTTAATCTGATTTCACAGGGACCAGGAGAATTTTTGCTTTCCTTTTCTTGTCTTTGGGGTCAGGGGTCAATCCCAGTGTCTGCGACCCCTGACTCAGCGCTGAGAACCCGAGGGGGGTTGGGGGGAGCAGGGAGAGGGTCAATCCCAATCTCTTATAGGGACCCCGCACCGTCAGAACTGCTCCTTTGGATTAAACCTTCGAGCGAGTCAGTAGGAGTTTGAACAAGGATGGGAACAAAGTATTTCGAATCTTCCATTATTTATTTATTCAGTGATGTCAATAAACAGCAAATTATCTGTCAAGCCCAAGTTCACACAAGTAATATTGTGAATTCGGATTAATAATTTTAAAGGAGAACCTGTTAATTAATTCCATTTCATTTGTCAAAAATATCATCAGGACCTTGTTTAGTTCAGGATGTAATATTAATAAATCCCTTAGGAAGACAGGAGGAGGCCGTTCGGCCCCTCGAGCCTGTCCTACCTCTTTGGGACATTTTCCTCCTCACCCTCTCCCTTACTGCATCTCTCTCTCTCTTTCTGTCCCTCAGCCAAACTCTCTCTCTCTCTCTCTCTCCTCCTTACCCGTCACTCTCCCTCCCTCAGTCTGTCTTTATCTATCTCTCTCACCCCGTCTCTGTATCTTTCTTTCTCTCTCTCTCTCCTTCTCCCCATCTCACTCTCTCCCTCACCCTATCTCACTCTCTCTTTCTCTCAGAAGAGGACCATAGAATCATCGAGTTCGATAACACAGGAGGAGGTGATAGGATCAGTAATCTTAAAGGAGAAACTATTGGAAATTAATTCCATTTTATTTGCCAAAAATATCATCACGACCTTGTTTATTTCAGAGTGTATTAGAAATAAAGCTCTTAGGAAGACAGCAGGAGGCTGTTCGGCTCCTCGAGCCTGTTCCATCCCTTTGGCATGTTTTATTCCTTTCCCTCTCCCTCTCCGCGTGTGAATCTCCAACTCCGTCCTTCACAGTGTTTCCCTCTACCTCATCCCATCTCTATCTTTCTCTCTCTCTCTCTCTCTGTCTCTCTGTCTCTCTGTCTCTCTGTCTCTCTGTCTGTCTGTCTCTCTGTCTGTCTCTCTGTCTGTCTCTCTGTCTGTCTGTCTCTGTCTGTCTGTCTCTGTCTGTCTGTCTCTCTCTCTCCTTCTCTCTCTCTCCTTCTCTCTCTCTCTCCTTCTCTCTCTCTCTCCTTGTCTCTCTCTCTCCTTGTCTCTCTCTCTCCTTCTCTCTCTCTCTCTCTCTGTCCCTCCATCTGTCTTTCCCTCCTTGACACTCCCTCTCTCTCCTTCGATCTCTGTTTCTCTGTCTCTCCCTCCCTCTCTGTCTCTCTCTCCTTCGATCTCTGTCTCTGCCACTTTCTCTGTCTTTCTCTCTGTCCCTCCATCTGTCTTTCCCTCTGTCTCTCCCTCTCTCTCCTTCTATCTCTGTTTCTCTGTCTCTCCCTCCCTCTCTGTCTCTCCCTCCCTCTCTGTCTCTGCCCCTCTCTCTTTCCATCCATCTGTCTTTCCCTTTCTGTCACTCCCTCTCTCTCCTTCTATCTCTGTTTCTCTGTCTCACCCTCCCTCTCTGTCTCACCCTCCCTCTCTGTCTCACCCTCCCTCTCTGTCTCACCCTCCCTCTCTGAATCGGCCTCTCTCTCTCTGCCTCTCTCTCTGTCCCTCCATCTGTCTTTCCCTCTCTGACACTCTCTCTCTCTCCTTCTATCTCAGAGTCTGCCACTCTCTCTCTCCCTCTATCTGTCTTTCCCTCCCTGACACTCCCTCTCTCTCCTTCTATCTCTGTATCTCTCTCTGTCCCTCCATCTGTCTTTCCCTCCCTGACACTCCCTCTATCTAATTCTATTACTGTATCTCTGTGTCCCTCCATCTGTCTTTCCCTCTCTGTCTCTCCGTCTGTCTTGCCCGCCCTGTCATTCCCTCTCTCACCTTCCATCTGTCTCTCTCTCTCTGTCTCTCCATCTGTCTTGCCCGCCATTTAATGTTTTTAAATACTTAACCCTTTTGTTCCCACAAACATCAAGCTAAAAAATTCAACAGTGTCCACTTTGACTTCATCCAATCGTGTCTTATGTACATTCTCACAGGATAACAGGGAAAACTGTAGTCATAGTATTCAGCTGAAAATTGATCAGGTACATTGTTATTTCAGTCCATATTTACAGTACACACAGTACCTTACTGTTGTAATAAAGTCATATAGTATTTATTCATCTCACTGGGGCAAATTTCACTGGCTCAACATTCTCACCAAATACTAAAGCATTCCACAATACAAGACTCACAAATTCAACACAAGTTTCCTTTTCTGAGTCTCGCTGGTCTGTTCTGATTCTCTGAAGGATTACTGATGCTTATCCTGCACATGAGCAGTCGTCCTAATCCCATGTGCCTGTCCTGCTCCCAAACCCAACATCCCCTTCCATTAAGGCAAGTGACACAGGAGTGTCTCGGTGACTGAGGCAGGTGAGTCTTGAGCCTGAGCCAGGCTCAGTGAGTGACCTGGGTTAATCCGACACTCCAGGGACAGTTTAAACGGAGCTTTACTCTGTATCTAACCCGTGATGTACCTTCTCTGAGAGTGTTCACTGGAGCAGTACAGACGAGGAGAGTTATTCCTTACCCATTATAAATGTGGAGAAATTATTCGTTCAAGTACATATCCAGGAAATTGTTTTAAATGTGATCAGGGTTTCTGCCTCCACCATCTTTTCAGGCAGTGAGTTCCAGACACCCATCAGCCACTGGGTGAAGAAACTAATGATGTGTTTCGTTCAGTTAAGTTTGATGTCAATCTTTCCCCAGGATGTTGATGTTGGGGATTCAGCGATGGGATAATGCTTTGAATGCCATGGGGAGGTGGTTGGATTCTCTCTTGTTGCAGATGGTCATTGCCTGGCACTTGTGTGACATGAATGTTACTTGCCACTGGTCGGCCCAAGCCTGAATGTTGTCCGGCTCTTGGTGCATGTGACTCTGGATTGCTTGATTATCTGAGGCAAAATACTGTGGATGCAGGAAATCTGGAAACCATCGAGCTGAATCACTACCTCTGTTTCTCTCTCCACAGATGCTGCCTGACCTGCTCAGTATTTCCAGCATTTTCTGCTGGGATTTCACCATCTGAGGAGTTGCGAATGGAACTGAACACTGCGCAATCATCAGAGAACATCCCCACTTCTGACCTTATGATGGAGGGCAGGTCATTGAGGAAGCAGCTGAAGATGGTTGGGTCTAGGACACTACCCTGAGGAACTCCTGCAGTGATGTCCTGGGACTGAGATGATTGACCTCCAACAACCACAACCATCTTCCTTTGTGCTCGGTATGACTCTAACCAGCAGATTCCCACTGACTTCAGTTTTACTCGGGCTCCTCGATGCCACGCTCAGTCAAATGCTGCCATGATGTTAAGGTCAGTCTCTCTTCCCAGTAGCAGACAGGAGTGAATCATTCCCATGGACCCGTTGTGTACTGAACATGCTCTGCTTCTTCACAGCCTGATACAGGACTGTACGTGGCCGATTAATGTAGCCCATCAAACACTCTGAGAGCAGGTTCAGCACAGCGTAGGAACAGAGTACAGTTCCTTCAATATTCTCTCTCTGTCTCTCCCTCCTGCAATCTCTGACACTAGGAGAGAGACAGAGGGAGAGAGGGTTAGATATGCAGACAAAGAGAGTGCTGCAGAGAGGGACAATGTTGGAGAGAGAAAGATTGATGGGGTGGATTGAAAGGGAGAATTTAAGACGTGTTAATTTGAAATAATCCTTCACTGCTGTGTGCACAAACATTTAAGAGATAGTTATGGAGAGAGAAACATCGGGAGAGATCCAGAGGGAATATCCTCCATTTTAAACATCCAGAAAGCTATTCCACTGTGGGAGGCATCACACTATCATGATATTGGTTGTGGACATTTTGAAATCTATGCCCCTCCCTTATGGACCTCCTGTGCGAAGGGAAATATGTCCTTCCTATCCACTCTATCGAGGCCCCTCATAATTTTATATACTTCTACTCAATCTCCCTTCACCCTCCTCTGTTCCAAAGAAAACAACCCCAGTCTGTCCAATCATTCCTTTGGATTTCTTTGCAATGTTGGAACTCTCTTCTGCAAACAGGAATTCATGCTGGCTTAAGTGTTCATTTTAAAATCCGGGATTGATAGATTATTGTTAACCAAAGGTATTTGGAGATAAGGGGCAACGGTGGGATATAAGGTGTTAGTTAGATCACAGATCAGCCCTGATCTCATTGAATGCTGGAAGAGGGTTGAGGGGTTAAATTGCCTCCTCCTCTTCCTATGTCCTATCTTCAATATCCTTCTTTCACTTTCAGTCACCCTATCTATCTGTCTCTCTCTATTTCTCTCTCTCTCTCTGTCTGTTTTGGACAGTGTAGAGCGAGATTCACTCTGTATCCACCCCATGACGTTCCTGCCCTGGGAGTCGTCTCTGCTTATGCTGCATTTCACCCGGTCTCAGTTTGTACTGCACAAGACCATTTCTCTGTTTATATGAAAGTAGGCCCTGTATTTACTCTGTATCTCACTCACCCCATGCTGCCCCTGTCCTGGGAGTGTGTGATAGGACAGTGCAGAGGGAAACTTACTCTGTGTCTAATCCCACACTGTGCTTGGTTTGGGAGTGTTTAATGGGACAGTGTAGATGGAGCTTTACTCTGTATCCCCTGGAACTTAGAAGGTTAAGGGGTAATTAGATCAAAGTTTTCAGAATAATAAGGGAAACTGACAGACAGCGAAAAACTATTCCCACTGGCTGCAGAATCTCGAACTTGTGGGCATAGTCTAAAAATCTAAACATAGTCTAAAACCATTCAGGAGTGAAATGAAGAAACACTTCAACACACCAGTTGTGGTATCAGTTTGGAACTCTCTTCCACAAACAGCAATTGATGCTGAGACACTTGTTAATTTTTAAATCTGAGATTGATATATTTTTGTTGTTAAAGCTATGAAGAGATCTGGGGCCCAGAGAGGTATATGGAGTTAGATCACAGAGCAACCATGATCTTTTTGAATGACAAGACAGGGTTGAGGGGCCAAATGGCCTCATCCTCTTCCAATATCCTCCAACAAATATCCTGCTATCACTCTCTGTGTCTGGGTCACCCTCTCGGTCTGTGTCTCCCTCTTTGTCTCTCTTTCCGTCTGTCTGTCTCTCTCTCCCTCCTCTCTCAGAATATTTGTGGATATCCACAAACATCAGTCAGCCATTTTAGGTTTGTTCGGTGGCCATTTTATGTTACCACAACACTGGGAGATTTATTTCAGAGACTGATTCCTCACTAATCTACTGTTAGTGCTTTAAGCGTGACACAGACACAGACATGGAAACACTGAGACACACAGTACCAAACAGGAGTGAATCATTCCCTTGTCCCCATTGTACTGTATGTGTACAGGCGCTGATACTGTATTAAATTCATTCCCGGGATCTGGGCATCACTGACAAGACCAGCATTTATTGTCTAATTTCCCTGAAGGTGGTGATGAGCTGATCCCCTCATTGACCCTCCTAGTTACACCACAAAAAACTACAGTCAATCTAGTCTGACACGATCTTCACTTAACAAATCCATGTTGACTGTGCTTGATTAATCTGCACCTTTCTAAATGACCATTACTACTGTTTATCAGAATTTATCCCAATCATTTACCCTCCACTGAGGTTAGGCTGAGTGGCCTGTAATGACTCAATTTATCTCTTTCTCCCTTTTTAACCAATGGAACAACTTTAGCAGGCCTCCAGTCCTTTCCTTCTTTAATTCTCCCTGGTCTCTCCTCTCCTGCACTCCCTTCTTTGTCTCTCTCTCCTGCACTCCCTTCTTTGTCTCTCTCTCCTGCACTCCCTTCTTTGTCTCTCTCTCCTTCCCTGCCTCTCTGTTTCTCTCCTTCCCTGCCTCTCTGTTTCTCTCCTTCCCTGCCTCTCTGTTTCTCTCCTTCCCTGCCTCTCTGTTTCTCTCCTTCCCTGCCTCTCTGTTTCTCTCCTTCCCTGCCTCTCTGTTTCTCTCCTTCCCTGCCTCTCTGTTTCTCTCCTTCCCTGCCTCTCTGTTTCTCTCCTTCCCAGCCTCTCTGTTTCTCTCCTTCCCTCCCTCTCTGTTTCTCTCCTTCCCTCCCTCTCTGTTTCTCTCCTCCCTCCCTCTCTGTTTCTCTCCTTCCCTCCCTCTCTGTTTCTCTCTCTCTGTCTCTCCCTCTTTCACTGTCTCTCCCCCTCTCTTTCTTTGCCTCTGTCCATGACTCTGTCTCTCTCACACCATCTCTCCCTTTCTCTCTGTCTTCATCTCTCTCTGACTCTCCATCTCTCTCACTTTTGCTCCCTCTCTGTCTGTCTCTCTCCTTCTTTTACTCTGTTTCTCCCGATCTCTCTTTCTCTCCCTCTGTCCATGACTCAGTTTGTCTCTCTCTAACACAATCTCTGCCTCTCTCTCTTTGTCTCTCTCTCTCTCTCTCCCTCTCTGTCTGTCTCTCTCCCTCTATATCTCTCTCACCCCTCTCTGTTTCTCTCTCTCTCCCTCCCTCTCTGTTTCTCTCTCAGTCCCTCCCTCCCTCTCTGTTTCTCTGTCTCTCCCTCTCTCTTTCTTTGCCTCTGTCCATGACTCTGTGTCTCTCTCACACCATCTCTCCATCTCACTCTGTTGCTCCCTCTCTGTCTCTCTCTCTCCTTCTTTTACTCTGTTTCTCCCGATCTCTCTTTCTCTCCCTCTGTCCATGACTCAGTTTGTCTCTCTCTAACACAATCTCTGCCTCTCTCTCTTTGTCTCTCTCTCTCTCTCCCTCTCTGTCTGTCTCGCTCCCTCTATATCTCCGTCACCCCTCTCAGCCTCCCTGTTTCTCTGTCTGTCCCTATCCATCTGTCTCTGTGTCTCTCTCTCTCTCTCTCTCTCTCTCTCTCTCTCTCTCTCTCTCTCTGCAGTACCCCACTAGTCACAGCCTGCCAACCTGACAATGACCCATTTATTCCTACCCTCTGTTTCCTGTCCATTAACCAGTTCTCAATTCATGCCAATATATTCCCCCCAATCCCATGTGCTCTCATTTTGATTACTAACTTCTTGTGTGGGATCTAATCAAAAGCTTTCTGAAAATCTAAATCTACCATATCCACCGGTTCCCCCTTATCTATTCCGCTAGTTTCATCCTCAAACAACTCCCAACAGGTTTGTTAAAGATGATTTCCCTTTCTTAAATCCATGTTTACTCTGACCAATCCTACCATTATTTTCCAAGTGTCCGGTAATCACATCCTTTATTATAGATTCGAGCATTTTCCCTATGACTGATGTTAGACTGACAGGTCCGTAGTTCCCCATTTTCTCTCTCCCTCCTTTTGTAAATAGTGGGGTTACATTTGCTACCTTCCAATCTGCAGGAACCATTCCAGAGTCTATTGAATTTTGAAAGATGACCACCAATGCATCAACTATCTCTGCAGACACCTCTTTCAACACTCTGGGATGGAGATCATCGGGTCCAGGGGATTCATTTACTTTAAGACCCATTCATTATTCTAGTACTTTTTTTTGCTAATATTTATATCTTGCACTTCCTCATTTACACTAGTTCCTTGATTCTCCATTATTTCTGGGAGGTTTTTAATATTTTCCTCTGTGAAGACAGACACAAAGTATTTGTTTAGTTTCTCTGCCATTGTCCTATGATGAGAGGCTGAGTAAATTGGACCTGTATTCTCTGGAGTTTAGAAGAATGAGAGGTGATCTCATTGAAACATATCAGATTCTAAAGAGACTGGATAGGGTCGACACTGAGAGATTATTTCCGCTGGTCGGGAAATGAAAGCCTCCCTTATCCCTTCCAAACCAGCTTATCCACCTGTCCTGTCAGCCTCAGGAATCAGTGAACATCAGTGAGCTTTACTCTGTATCCCTGGAATTTAGAAGGTTAAGGGGTGATCTGATGAAAGTTTAAAGTGGTGGATGGGGTGCCTATCAAGTGGGCTGCTTTGTCCTGGATGGTGTCGAGCTTCTGGAGTCTTGTACATATTGCACTCATCCAGGCAGGTGGAGAGATACTATCACACACCTGACTTGTGTTTTGTAGGTGGTGGAAAGGCTGTGGGGAGTCAGGGGGTGAGTCACTTGTAGCCACAGTATTGATGTGATTTCTTCAGTTCAGTTCCTGGTCAATGTCTCCCCAGGATGTTGATGCTGGGGGAATCAGTGATGGGATAATGCTTTGAAGACCATGGGGAGGTGGTTGGATTCTCTCTTGTTGCAGATGCTCATTGCCTGTCTGTGTGTTCTTTTCTGTGTTTGTGTTTTTCTGTGTTCTGGGACAAATTTCCTCATCGGGACGTCATAATGGTGCCTCATAATTGACCAGTTAGCAAAATGAATGCTAATGGAATGAACGGGACAGGGACAGAGTGGATATGACATTGGCTAAGGGACAGAACACAGAGTAGTGGTGAATGGTTGGTTCAGACTGGAGGACGGTATCTATGCCTGACATAATCTTATACACTTCTATTCAATCTCCCCTCAATCTCCTTTGTTCGAAGGAGACCAAACCCAGCTTTTCCAACCTCACCTTGTAGCTAAAGTCCCCCATCCCTGAAACCATTCTGGTAAATGTCTGCACCCTCTCAAGAACCCTCACCTCCTTCCTAAAGTGTGGTGACCAGAACTGGACACAATTCTCCAGTTGGGGCCTAACTAGAGCTTTATAAATGTTCAGCATAACCTCCCTGCTTTTGTACTCCCTGTATACAGTGTACATTGTGGTATAGGGGTATTCCCCAGGGCTTTGGATTAGGACCACTGATCTTTTTGATATATATGAATGACTTGGACTTGGGTTTACAGGGCATATCTTCAACATTGTGCCATCTGTAATAAACAGGGAAGGGAATAGTAGTCGACTTCAGGAGGATAGAGGCAGTCTGGTGAAATGGTCAGACACATGGTAGGTTAACTTCAATGCTGAGAAATGTAAAATGATGCATTTTGGAAGGAAGGCTGAGGAGAAGCGATATAAACTAAATGGTACAATGTTAAAATGGGTGCAGGGACAGAGAGATCTGGGATTTCATCTGTGTCACTTTTTACATCTAAAAGATTCAATTTGGGGCTTGCAATCTCTCAGTTGAATTTAGCTTCATCCTGAAAAGTGTTAGCAAACATGTTGGGAAATGTGTCAAAAGCTGTTTCCATTCAGACATTCCTGCATTGTGGAAGTGTGAGCTATCTTTGCAGAGACAGGAAATCGGGGTGTTTGAATGGACCTGCAGGTTTTGGTTGTTGCAATGAGGTGAGAATTTGAATTGTGTCCCTTGCAGATACACATAATTGAAGGTATTTACAGAACACCACATGAAGTAGTTTACCAATGTCTGACAAACTTCAAAGACTTCAGACATATGGAAGAAGAGGTGAAGGGAACAATATACAAAACCTGAGACAGTCAGACAACAGCAGTAGGAAAGCGAATTTCTTTTTATGGGTTTTAATTTGAAGGCCTGATCTGATGATTGAAAAAGCAGAAGTTCAAATCCCACAGTGGGCTGTTGTGAATTTGAATTCTGTTTTTTCTTTAAAAAAAAAACATAAATCTGAATTAAAAAAACCTCTAGGATGCAATGATTCACTCCTGTCTACTAGTGCAAAGCCTGTGTGTGTCTCAGTTTTGCTGTATTTATCAACGATTTAAGATGATGGGGTAGAAGGCAACATACCCAAGTTGCCAATGACACAAAAACAGGCATCATTGTAAGCAGTGTAGCTGGAAACATCAAACTGCAAAGATATATTAATATCTTAAATAAATGGGCAAGACTGTGGTCGATTTCAATGTCAGCAAAAGAAGACCAGAACAGAGTACTGTATAAATGGTGAAAAACGAGAAACACTGGAGGTCCAAAGAGTCTTGGGGGGGGTCTCTGTCCATTTGAGTGCAGTGTAGATTTACCAGAATGATAACTGGACTCCAAGGGTTATATTACGAGGTGATATTACACAAACTAGGGATGCATTCCCTGGAACTTAGGAGGATGAAGGTGATTTGTTCAAAGGTGTTGAGATATTAAGGGGAACTGATGGCGTAGTTTGGGAGAAGCTATTTTGGCAGCTTGGCAACATAGGAACAGGAGTAGGCCATTCAGCCCATCGGGCCTGCTCCGCCATTCAATACTATCATGGCTGACCCACTTCAATGCCTTTTTCCCAGACTGAGCTGCCACATCCCACTGGGGGAGAGCATTCCAAAGATTCACAACCCTCAAGCAATGAAATTTCTCCTCATCTCTGTCCTAAGTGGCTTCCCCTTATTTTGAAATTGTGTCCCCTGGTTCTAGACTCCTGAACCAAAGGAGACATCTTATCCTTCCGCCATTTGAAGCACTTTCTCTTTATTTCCTCCATCTAAAGCTTTCATGATTTTAAACACCTCGATCAAATCTCCTTTTAATCTTCTCTGCTCTAAGGAGAACAAGCCCAGCTTCTCCAGTCTATCAGTGTAACTATAATAATCTCAACCAGGAACCGTTCTAGTAAATCGCCTCCATACATTCACCAAAGCCCCCATGTCCTTCCTAAAGTGTGGTCCCAGAATTGGACACAATACTTCAGCCGAGGACAAACTATTATTTTATAAAGGTTTAGCATCACATCCTGACTTTTACACTCTAGACCTGTTTATAAAGCACAGGATCCCATCGGCTTTATTAACCCATCAGCAAAGGGGGAAATTCTACCAGAACAATTGACCAGTTCCCTCAGACATGAATCCGTGAGTCGTTCCAAGGCTGGCGGGAGGGTTTAGCGAGAACCCCAACCTGGTCATTTTTTTCAAAGAGAAAACCATCAATGCATTGGCAGGGATATTAATAAAGCCCTTCGGAAGACAGGAGGCCGCCATTCGGCCCCTCGAGCCTATCCTGCCCATTCACTCAGGTCATGGCTGATTTGCTCCTTTTCCACATCGAGCTGTCTCGGCTCCGTAAACATTAATACCCTTTCCTAACAAATCTACTGACGATCAGGAATTAATATCACTGCCAGTTAACACTGGGGAATTCCTTCCCTAAACCTCTCCGTCTCTGTATCTCTCAATCCTGCTTAAAGACGTTCCTTAAAACTAACCTCTTTGACCAAGCTTTTGGTCATCAGCCTTAATCACAACTTCTGTGGGTTTGGTGTCAGATTTTGTTTTATAATGCACCCTGCGTAGCGCCTATGGGACTTCTTATTCCTCACCTCCTTCACTCTGTCTCTCTCGCTCTCACTCTCTTTCTCATTCTCCCCCTCCCCCCATCTCTCCCTCTCGCTCTCTCTTCATCCCCCCCCACACCCCTCTCTTTCTCCCCCTCAACCCCATCTCTTCCTCTCTCTCTCTCCTCACCTCTAAGACAAGTATATCCTTCCTTCAGTATTGAGACCAGGACTGTACACAGTACACCAGGTGTGGGCTCACCAAACCCTGTACCATTACAGCAAGACTTCCTCACTCTTGTACTCTAACCCCTTTGCAATAAAGGCCAACACTTCATTTGCTGCAGCTGCATGTTAACTTTCTGTGATTTGTGTACAAGGACACCCAAATCCCTCTGAATACCAACATTTAATAGTTTCTCACCATTTGAAAAATGTTCTGTGTTTCTATTCTTCCTGCCAAAGTGAAGAACCTCACATCTCTCCGCATCATATTCCAGCTGCCACTTTCCTGCCCACTCACTTCACCTGTCCATCTCCCCTTTGCAGTCTCTTTGTGCCCTCCTCACAGCTTACTGTCCCACCTAACTTTGTATCATCAGCCCATATAAACCGAATATAGGCCGTGTTTGAAAGAGGCACTTTTGTCCTGACAAGTATAAAGATACAACGTCTTGATATTTTGTGAGGATATTTTGTCAATCTGACTTCACAGGGTCCAGGAGAATTTTTGCTTTCCTTTCCTTGTCTTTGGGGTCAGGGGTCAATCCCAGTGTCTGCGACCCCTGACTCAGCGCTGAGAACCCGAGGGGGGTTGGGGGGAGCAGGGAGAGGGTCAATCCCAATCTCTTATAGGGACCCCGCACCGTCAGAACTGCTCCTTTGGATTAAACCTTCGAGCGAGTCAGTAGGAGTTTGAACAAGGATGGGAACAAAGTATTTCGAATCTTCCATTATTTATTTATTCAGTGATGTCAATAAACAGCAAATTATCTGTCAAGCCCAAGTTCACACAAGTAATATTGTGAATTCGGATTAATAATTTTAAAGGAGAACCTGTTGTTAATTAATTCCATTTCATTTGTCAAAAATATCATCAGGACCTTGTTTAGTTCAGGATGTAATATTAATAAATCCCTTAGGAAGACAGGGGGAGGCCGTTCGGCCCCTCGAGCCTGTCCTACCTCTTTGGGACATTTTCCTCCTCACCCTCTCCCTTACTGCATCTCTCTCTCTCTTTCTGTCCCTCAGCCAAACTCTCTCTCTCTCTCTCCTCCTTACCCATCACTCTGCCTCCCTCAGTCTGTCTTTATCTATCTCTCTCACCCCGTCTCTGTATCTTTCTTTCTCTCTCTCTCCTTCTCCCCATCTCACTCTCTCCCTCACCCTATCTCACTCTCTTTCTCTCAGAAGAGGACCATAGAATCATCGAGTTCGATAACACAGGAGGAGGTGATCGGATCAGTAATCTTAAAGGAGAAACTATTGGAAATTAATTCCATTTTATTTGCCAAAAATATCATCACGACCTTGTTTATTTCAGAGTGTATTAGAAATAAAGCTCTTAGGAATACAGCAGGAGGCTGTTCGTCCCGTTTTATTCCTTTCCCTCTCCCTCTCCGCGTGTGAATCTCTCTCTCCGTCCCTCACAGTGTTTCTCTCTACCTCATCCCATCTCTCACTCTCTCACTCTCTCTCTCACTCTCTCACTCTCTCACTCTCTCACTCTCTCACTCTCTCACTCTCTCACTCTCTCTCTCACTCTCTCACTCTCTCACTCTCTCACTCTCTCACTCTCTCACTCTCACTCTCTCACACTCTCACTCTCTCACTCTCTCACTCTCTCTCTCACTCTCTCACTCTCTCACACTCTCACACTCTCTCACTCTCTCACTCTCTCTCACTCTCTCACTCTCTCACTCTCACTCTCACTCTCACTCTCTCACTCTCACTCTCTCTCTCTCAGAAGAGGACCATAGAATCATAGTGTACTATAACACAGTAGGAGGTGATACGACCCATTGAATCTGTCCTATCTCTTTTGAAGAGCAGTCCAGTTAGTCGCACTTTCCCACTCTTCCCCCATCACTTCATTGTTTTTTTGTCATTGACTGTCCATATCTTGTCTTGGGAATGCAGTATATAACACATTCCATAGCGATGTCTGTGAAGTGTTTATTTGCACAAGTGAATTGACCATTTAATATTTTTAACTTATTTAACCCTTGTGTTCCCAAAAAGATCAAGCTAGCAAATTCAACAGTGTCCACTTTGACTTCATCCAATCGTGTCTAATGTGCATTCTCACAGGATAGCAGGTCTAACTGGAGTCATAGTTTTCAGCAGAAAATTCATCAGTTACTTTGTTATTTCAGTCTATATTTACAGTACACACGGTACCTTATTGTTGCAATAAGTTCATATAGTATCTATTCATCCCACTGGGGCAAAATGTCACTGGCTCAATATTCTCACTAAACACTGAAGCATTCCAGAAAGCGAGGTTCACAAATTCAACACGAGTTTCCTTTTTTCGATTCTCCCTGGCCTGTTCTGATTCTCCGAGGGATTACTGATACTTATCCTCCACATGAGCAGTCGTCCTAATCCCGAGTGCCTGTCCTGTTCCCAAACCCAGAATCCGCTTACATTAAGGAAAGTGATACAGGAACGTCTCAGTGACTGAGGCAGGTGAGACTTGAGCCTGAGCCAAGCACAGTGAGTGACCCGAGTGAATCTGACACTCCAGGAAAAAGGTGGTAGTAGTTTGGAACGTGTCTTCTGCACACGCACATTGATGCAAAATCAATTGTCATTTTTAAATTGAAGATCGATCTCATCAGATGCCTTTTGAAAATTGAAATATTCTTCTTTCGCTCTCTGTCCCTGAGTCACTCTGTTTCTCTGTTTGTTTGTGTTTCTCTGTGTGTGTCTATCCCTGTTTCTCTCTCCTCTCTCAGATCCTTGGTAAAACTCCACATCCATCAGTTTGCCATTTGAAGTCAGCTGCTTTTGGTTTCACCGCATCTGCAGAGGTTGCACTTCCTTATGCAGGCTGGCAAGAAACCTGTATTCCGCAGTTGGCTCCAATGTTCCTGTGAAAATTTAGATGTTGTGCGTGTGCAGTTTTTTTCCATCAGCTGTCCCTTGAAATTTTTGAAGAATCTTTGAAGACGTGTGCTATTTATTTTGGAACAGGATCTTCAGGGGACCTTTGAGGCTGCTACACGCAGATTTGCAGGAACATTGACTGACACTCTCCCTCCCAATCTCTTCCTCTTTCTCTCTCTCTGGTACTCTCTCTCCCCATTGCTATCCTTCCCTCTCTCTGTTACTCTCCATATCTATCCTTGTTTTTCTCACTGTTATTCTCTCCATCTGGAAGGAGGAGGAGAAAGAAAGGCCTAAATAGAGGCAGATTGATGCGAAATCAATTGTTCATTTTTAAATCGAAGATTGACCTTGTCGAATGGTTTTTGGAAATTGAAATATTCTTCTGACACTCTCTGTCCCTTGGGCACTCTGTCTGTGTGTGTGTGTGTGTTGTTTCTGTGTGTGTGTGTGTGTCTGTTTCTCTCTCCTCTCTCAGAATCTCAGTCAAACTCCACATACGTCAATTTGCCATTTTAAGTTGGCTGGTTTGGGGATACCACAACTGTAAAGGGTACACTTCCTTATGCAGGCTGGTGAGAAACCCGTATCCCGCTATTTAACGGCATATTCTGTATGCTTTGTATACTGTAATTGATTAGCCGCAGCAAAGGCTCAATGGGGAAAGACCACAGTGTAAGGTCCCCCCACCAAGCTGAACTGAGGGGCTGGATCCATGGGAAACCCCTCGAACTGTATCGTTAATATTCTCAATTGCTGTAAATGTAAAACTGTCATTGACATGACAATTGTGAAACGGAAGGGTTGGGAAGAAACACATGACATTATTGAAAGAAACTGATCTCTTTTGCAATGTTTGTATTTTTTCGTGCTGTTTGGAAACTGTTTGGCAATGTAATTTTTACAGATTTTTATGAATAAAGTATATTTTGGAAATAAAAAAAAAAGTAATTGATTAATCCCTAATAATTGATCAAATCTGACATTGATTACTGTTTGAAAGTCTCCAGGTTTACTTTCCTCCCAGGGCTGATTCAAAGTTCGAGTTTCCCTCAGTGTTTTGGAAATATCAAACCCTGATCCCACACCCAGCAAAGTATGTTAGATGATGGGACGCTGCAAATGTTGTTATACTCAGTACGCACGGAACCTTCATGTTGTAATAAGATGTTATAATCTCAATTCAGATAACTCTCATCCCACAGAGGCAAAATTTCACTGGGTCAACATTCTGACCAAACACTAAAACTTTACAGAAAGCGAGGCTCACAAATTCAACACAAGTTTCCTTTTCTGAGTCTCACTGGTCTGTTCTGATTTTCTGTTGGGTGGCATCAGCCTAGATTTTGTGTTCAGACCTGAACCCACAAACGTATAACTCAGAGGCAAGATTATTACCCACTGAGCTACAGCTGGCTCCAATGTTCCCAGAAAATTTAGTTGTTGTGCACAGCAAATTTTTTTGTCCCGTGCGCAGTCTCTTTAAATGTTTGAAGAATCTTTGAAGACGTGTGTAATTTATCACAGAACAGGACCTGCGTGGTACCTTCCAGGCTGCTGCACACAGCTTTGCAGGAACACTGACCGACACTCTCCATCCCAATCTCTTCCTCTTTCTCTCTGGCATCCCCAATTTGAATCGTTCCACTATTGGCGGCCGTGTCTTCAAGCTGCCAAGGGCCTAACTCTGGAATTCCTTTCCTAAACCTCTCCGTCTTACGAACTCTCTTTCCTATTTGAAGACGCTCCCTCAAACCAACCTCTGACCAAGTTTTTGGTCGTCTACTCTAATATCTCCTGAAGTGAAACGGTGTCACATTTTAATTTTCTTCATTCATTTGTTGGATGTGCGCGTTACTGGCCAGACCAGCATTTATTGTCCATTCCTAATTGCACTTGAGAAGGTGGTGTTGAGCCTCCTTCTTGAACCACTGCAGTCCATGTTGGGTAGGTACACCCACAGTGCTGTTAGGAAGCGAGTTCCAGGATTTTCACCCAGTCACAGTGAAGGAACAGCGATATAGTTCTAAGTCAGGATAGTGTGTGACTTGAAGGGAAACTTGCAGGTGGTGGTGTTCCCATATGTTTTTCCTGTCTGTTTGCTCTCTCTCCCCCTCCTTCTTTCTGGACCTCCCTGTCCTCCTGTCCCGCTCTGTCAAAAGAACCTAAGAACAGAAGAAAGTGGGTGCAGGAAGAGAGAGACCTGGGGATATCTGTGCACAAATTGAAGGCAGCAGGGCTGGTTGAGAAAGTGGTTAAAAGGCATATGGGATCCAGGCTTTGTAAATAGAGGATTAGAGTATAAAAGCAAGGAGGTTATGTTGAAGCTTTATAAAACACTGCTTCATCCTCAACTAGTATTGTGTCCAATTCTGGACACTGTACTTTAGGAAGAATGTGGGGGCATTAGAGAGGGTGCAGAAAAGATTCACGAGCAAGGTTCCAGGGATAAGGGACTTCAGTTACATGGATAGATTGGAGAAGCTGGGGTTGTTCTCCATAGAGAAGAGAAACTTGAGATTAGATTTGATAGAGGTGTTCAAAATCATGAGGGGTCCGGACAGAGTAGATGCAGGAGTAGCAATGAAGCACACAGGACATTCCAGACCCATTTCTGTTCAGTGTTTACTTAAACAAGTGAATTGACCATTTAATATTTTTAAATACTTAACCCTTGTGTTCCCACAAAGATCAAGCTAGCAAATTCAACAGTGTCCACTTTGACTTCATCCAATCGTGTCTGATGTACATTCTCACAGGATAACAGGGAAAACTGTAGTCATAGTATTCAGCTGAAAATTGATCAGGTACATTGTTATTTAAGTCCATATTTACAGTACACACAGTACCTTACTGTTGTAATAAAGTCATATAGTATTTATTCATCTCACTGGGGCAAAATTTCACTGGCTCAACATTCTCACCAAATACTAAAGCATTCCACAATACAAGACTCACAAATTCAACACAAGTTTCCTTTTCTGAGTCTCGCTGGTCTGTTCTGATTCTCTGAAGGATTACTGATGCTTATCCTCCACATGAGCAGTCGTCCTAATCCCGTGTGCCTGTCCTGCTCCCAAACCCGGCATCCGCTTACATTAAGGCAAGTGATACAGGAGTGTCTCAGTGACTGAGGCAGGTGAGTCTTGAGCCTGAGCCGGGCTCAGTGAGTGACCTGGGTTAATCCGACACTCCAGGGACAGTTTAAACGGAGCTTTACTCTGTATCTAACCCGTGATGTACCTTCTCTGAGAGTGTTCACTGGAGCAGTACAGACGAGGAGAGTTATTCCTTACCCATTATAAATGTGGAGAAATTATTCGTTCAAGTACATATCCAGGAAATTGTTTTAAATGTGATCAGGGTTTCTGCCTCTACCATCTTTTCAGGCAGTGAGTTCCAGACATCCATCAGCCACTGGGTGAAGAAACTAATGATGTGTTTCGTTCAGTTAAGTTTGATGTTAATCTTTCCCCAGGATGTTGATGTTGGGGATTCAGCGATGGGATAATGCTTTGAATGCCATGGGGAGGTGGTTGGATTCACTCTTGTTGCAGATGGTCATTGCCTGGCACTTGTGTGACATGAATGTTACTTGCCACTGGTCGGCCCAAGCCTGAATGTTGTCTGGGTCTTGGCGCATGTGACTCTGGATTGCTTGATTATCTGAGGCAAAATACTGTGGATGCAGGAAATCTGGAAACCATCGAGCTGAATCACTACCTCTGCTTCTCTCTCCACAGATGCTGCCTGACCTGCTCAGTATTTCCAGCATTTTCTGCTGGGATTTCACCATCTGAGGAGTTGCGAATGGAACTGAACACTGCGCAATCATCAGAGAACATCCCCACTTCTGACCTTATGATGGAGGGCAGGTCATTGAGGAAGCAGCTGAAGATGGTTGGGTCTAGGACACTACCCTGAGGAACTCCTGCAGTGATGTCCTGGGACTGAGATGATTGACCTCCAACAACCACAACCATCTTCCTTTGTGCTCGGTATGACTCTAACCAGCAGATTCCCACTGACTTCAGTTTTACTCGGGCTCCTCGATGCCACGCTCAGTCAAATGCTGCCATGATGTTAAGGTCAGTCTCTGTTCCCAGTAGCAGACAGGAGTGAATCATTCCCATGGACCCGTTGTGTACTGAACATGATCTGCTTCTTCACAGCCTGATACAGGACTGTACGTGGCCGATTAATGTAGCCCATCAAACACTCTGAGAGCAGGTTCAGCACAGCTTAGGAACAGAGTACAGTTCCTTCAATATTCTCTCTCTGTCTCTCCCTCCTGCAATCTCTGACACTAGGAGAGAGACAGAGGGAGAGAGGGTTAGATATGCAGACAAAGAGAGTGCTGCAGAGAGGGACAAGGTTGGAGAGAGAAAGATTGATGGGGTGGATTGAAAGGGAGAATGTAAGATGTGTTAATTTGAAATAATCCTTCACTGCTGTGTGCACAAACATTTAAGAGATAGTTATGGAGAGAGAAACATCGGGAGAGATCCAGAGGGAATATCCTCCATTTTAAACATCCAGAAAGCTATTCCACTGTGGGAGGCATCACACTATCATGATATTGGTTGTGGACATTTTGAAATCTATGCCCCTCCCTTATGGACCTCCTGTGCGAAGGGAAATATGTCCTTCCTATCCACTCTATCGAGGCCCCTCATAATTTTATATACTTCTACTCAATCTCCCTTCACCCTCCTCTGTTCCAAAGAAAACAACCCCAGTCTGTCCAATCATTCCTTTGGATTTCTTTGCAATTTTGGAACTCTCTTCTGCAAACAGGAATTCATGCTGGCTTAAGTGTTCATTTTAATATCCGGGATTGATAGATTATTGTTAACCAAAGGTATTTGGAGATGAGGGGCAACGGTGGGATATAAGGTGTTAGTTAGATCACAGATCAGCCCTGATCTCATTGAATGCTGGAAGAGGGTTGAGGGGTTAAATTGCCTCCTCCTCTTCCTATGTCCTATGTTCAATATCCTTCTTTCACTTTCAGTCACCCTATCTGTCTGTCTCTCTCTATTTCTCTCTCTCTCTCTCTGTTTTGGGCAGTGCAGAGCGAGATTCACTCTGTATCCACCCCATGATGTTCCTGCCCCGGGTGTCGTCTCTGCTTATGCTGCATTTCACCCGGTCTCAGTTTGTACTGCACAAGACCATTTCTCTGTTTATATGAAAGTAGGCCCTGTATTTACTCTGTATCTCACCCCATGCTGCCCCTGTCCTGGGAGTGTGTGATAGGACAGTGCAGAGGGAAACTTACTGTGTGTCTAATCCCACACTGTGCTTGGTTTGGGAGTGTTTAATGGGGACAGTGTAGATGGAGCTTTACTCTGTATCCCCTGGAACTTAGAAGGTTAAGGGGTAATTAGATCAAAGTTTTCAGAATAATAAGGGAAACTGACAGACAGCGAAAAACTATTCCCACTGGCTGCAGAATCTCGAACTTGTGGGCATAGTCTAAAAATCTAAACATAGTCTAAAACCATTCAGGAGTGAAATGAAGAAACACTTCAACACACCAGTTGTGGTATCAGTTTGGAAATCTCTTCCACAAACAGCAATTGATGCTGAGACACTTGTTAATTTTTAAATCTGAGATTGATATATTTTTGTTAAAGCTATGAAGAGATCTGGGGCCAAGAGAGGTATATAGAGTTAGATCACAGAGCAACCATGATCTTTTTGAATGACAAGACAGGGTTGAGGGGCCAAATGGCCTCATCCTCTTCCAATATCCTCCAACAAATATCCTGCTATCACTCTCTGTGTCTGGGTCACCCTCTCGGTCTGTGTCTCCCTCTTTGTCTCTCTTTCCGTCTGTCTGTCTCTCTCTCCCTCCTCTCTCAGAATATTTGTGGATATCCACAAACATCAGTCAGCCATTTTAGGTTTGTTCGGTGGCCATTTTATGTTACCACAACACTGGGAGATTTATTTCAGAGACTGATTCCTCACTAATGTACTGTTAGTGCTTTAAACTGTGACAGAGACACAGACATGGAAACACTGAGACACACAGTACCAAACAGGAGTGAATCATTCCCTTGTCCCCATTGTACTGTGTGTGTACAGGCGCTGATACTGTATTAAATTCATTCCCGGGATCTGGGCATCACTGACAAGACCAGCATTTATTGTCTAATTTCCCTGAAGGTGGTGATGAGCTGATCCCCTCATTGACCCTCCTAGTTACACCACAAAAAACTACAGTCAATCTAGTCTGACACGATCTTCACTTAACAAATCTATGTTGACTGTGCTTGATTAATCTGCACCTTTCTAAATGACCATTACTACTGTTTATCAGAATTTATCCCAATCATTTACCCTCCACTGAGGTTAGGCTGAGTGGCCTGTAATTACTCAATTTATCTCTTTCTCCCTTTTTAACCAATGGTACAACTTTAGCAGGCCTCCAGTCCTTTCCTTCTTTAATTCTCCCTGGTCTCTCTCTCCTACACTCCCTTCTTTGTCTGCCTCTCCTACACTCCCTTCTTTGTCTCTCTCTCCTTCCCTCCCTCTCTGTTTCTCTCCTTCCCTCCCTCTCTGTTTCTCTCTCTCTCTGTCTCTCCCTCTTTCACTGTCACTCCTCCTCTCTTTCTTTGCCTCTGTGCATGACTCTGTCTCTCTCACACCATGTCTCCCTTTCTCTCTGTCTCCATCTCTCTCTGCCTCTCCATCTCCCTCTCTTTTGCTCCCTCTCTGGCTCTCTCTCTCCTTCTTTTACTCTGTTTCTCCCAAACTCTCTTTCTCTCCCTCTGTCCATGACTCAGTTTGTCTCTCTCTAACACAATCTCTGCCTCTCTCTCTTTGTCTCTCTCTCTCTCTCCCTCTCTGTCTGTCTCTCTCCCTCTATATCTCTGTCACCCCTCTCTGCCTCTCCGTTTCTCTGTCTGTCCCTATCCATCTGTCTCTGTCAGTGTCTCTGTCTCTCTCCCCTCTTTCTCTCTCTCTCTCTCTCTCTCTCTCTGCAGTACCCCACAAGTCACAGCCTGCCAACCTGACAATGACCCATTTATTCCTACCCTCTGTTTCCTGTCCATTAACCAGTTCTCAATTCATGCCAATATATTCCCCCCAATCCCATGTGCTCTAATTTTGATTACTAACTTCTTGTGTGGGATCTAATCAAAAGCTTTCTGAAAATCTAAATCTGCCATATCCACCGGTTCCCCCTTATCTATTCCGCTAGTTTCATCCTCAAAAAACTCCCAACAGGTTTCTTAAAGATGAATTCCCTTTCATAAATCCATGTTTACTCTGACCAATCCTACCATTATTTTCCAAGTGTCCGGTAATCACATCCTTTATTATAGATTTGAGCATTTTCCCTCTGACTGATGTTAGACTAACAGGTCCGTAGTTCCCCATTTTCTCTCTCCCTCCTTTTGTAAATAGTGGGGTTACATTTGCTACCTTCCAATCTGCAGGAACCATTCCAGAGTCTATTGAATTTTGAAACATGACCACCAATGCATCAACTATCTCTGCAGACACCTCTTTCAACACTCTGGGATGGAGATCATCGGGTCCAGGGGATTCATTTACTTTAAGACCCATTCATTATTCTAGTACTTTTTTTTTACTAATATTTATGTCTTGCAGTTCCTCATTTACACTAGTTCCTTGATTCTCCATTATTTCTGGGAGGTTTTTAATATTTTCCTCTGTGAAGACAGACACAAAGTATTTGTTTAGTTTCTCTGCCATTGTCCTATGATGAGAGGCTGAGTAAATTGGACCTGTATTCTCTGGAGTTTAGAAGAATGAGAGGTGATCTCATTGAAACATATCAGATTCTAAAGAGACTGGATAGGGTCGACACTGAGAGATTATTTCCACTGGTCGGGAAATGAAAGGCTCCCTTATCCCTTCCTAACCAGCTTATCCACCTGTCCTGTCAGCCTCAGGAATCAGTGAACATCAGTGAGCTTTACTCTGTATCCCTGGAATTTAGAAGGTTAAGGGGTGATCTGATGAAAGTTTAAAGTGGTGGATGGGGTGCCTATCAAGTGGGCTGCTTTGTCCTGGATGGTGTCGAGCTTCTGGAGTCTTGTACATATTGCACTCATCCAGGCAGGTGGAGAGATACCATCACACACCTGACTTGTGTTTTGTAGGTGGTGGAAATGTTGTGGGGAGTCAGGGGGTGAGTCACTTGTAGCCACAGTATTGATGTGATTTCTTCAGTTCAGTTCCTGGTCAATGTCTCCCCAGGATGTTGATGCTGGGGGAATCAGTGATGGGATAATGCTTTGAAGACCATGGGGAGGTGGTTGGATTCTCTCTTGTTGCAGATGCTCATTGCCTGTCTTTGTGTTCTTTTCTGTGTTTGTGTTTTTCTGTGTTCTGGGACAAATTTGCTCATCGGGACGTCATAATGGTGCCTCATAATTGACCAGTTAGCAAAATGAATGCTCATGGAATGAACGGGACAGGGACAGAGTGGATACGACATTGGCTAAGGGACAGAACACAGAGTAGTGGTGAATGGTTGGTTCAGACTGGAGGACGGTATCTATGCCTGACATAATCTTATACACTTCTATTCAATCTCCCCTCAATCTCCTTTGTTCGAAGGAGACCAAACCCAGCTTTTCCAACGTCACCTTATAGCTAAAATCCCCCATCCCTGAAACCATTCTGGTCAATGTCTGCACCCTCTCAAGAACCCTCACCTCCTTCCTAAAGTGTGGTGACCAGAACTGGACACAATTCTCCAGTTGGGGCCTAACTAGAGCTTTATAAATGTTCAGCATAACCTCCCTGCTTTTGTACTCCCTGTATACAGTGTACATTGTGGTATAGGGGTATTCCCCAGGGCTTTGGATTAGGACCACTGATCTTTTTGATGTATATGAATGACTTGGACTTGGGTTCACAGGGCATAACTTCAACATTGTGCCATCTGTAATAAACAGGGAAGGGAATAGTAGTCGACTTCAGGAGGATAGAGGCAGTCTGGTGAAATGGTCAGACACATGGCAGATTAACCTCAATGCTGAGAAATGTAAAATGATGCATTTTGGAAGGAAAGCTGAGGAGAAGCGATATAAACTAAATGGTACAATGTTAAAATGGGTGCAGGGACAGAGAGATCTGGGATTTCATTTGTGTCACTTTTTACATCTAAAAGATTCAATTTGGGGCTTGCAATCTCTCAGTTGAATTTAGCTTCATCCTGAAAAGTGTTAGCAAACATGTTGGGAAATGTGTCAAAAGCTGTTTCCATTCAGACATTCCTGCATTGTGGAAGTGTGAGCTATCTTTGCAGAGACAGGAAATAGAGTTGTTTGAATGGACCTGCAGCTTTTGGTTGATGCAATGAGGTGAGAATTTGAATTGTGTCCCTTGCAGATGCACAGAATTGAAGGTATTTACAGAACACCACATGAAGTAGTTTACCAATGTCTGACAAACTTCAAAGACTTCAGACACATTGAAGAAGAGGTGAAGGGAACAATATACAAAACCTGAGACAGTCAGACAACAGCAGTAGGAAAGCGAATTTCTTTTCATGGGTTTTAATTTGAAGGCCTGATCTGATGATTGAAAAAGCAGAAGTTCAAATCCCACAGTGGGCTATTGTGAATTTGAATTCTGTTTTTTCTTTTAAAAAAAAAACATAAATCTGAATTTAAAAAAACCTCTAGGATGCAATGATTCACTCCTGTCTACTAGTGCAAAGCCTGTGTGTGTCTCAGTTTTGCTGTATTTATCAACGATTTAAGATGATGGGGTAGAAGGCAACATACCCAAGTTGCCAATGACACAAAAACAGGCATCATTGTAAGCAGTGTAGCTGGAAACATCAAACTGCAGAGATATTAATATCTTAAATAAATGGGCAAGACTGTGGTCGATTTCAATGTCAGCAAAAGAAGACCAGAACAGAGTACTGTATAAATGGTGAAAAACGAGAAACACTGGAGGTCCAAAGAGTCTTGGGGGGGGTCTCTGTCCATTTGAGTGCAGTGTAGATTTACCAGAATGATAACTGGACTCCAAGGGTTATATTACGAGGTGATTATTACACAAACTAGGGATGCATTCCCTGGAACTTAGGAGGATGAAAGTGATTTGTTCAAAGGTGTTGAGATATTAAGGGGAACTGATGGCGTAGTTTGGGAGAAGCTATTTTGGCAGCTTGGGAACATAGGAACAGGAGTAGGCCATTCAGCCCATCGGGCCTGCTCCGCCATTCAATACTATCATGGCTGACCCACTTCAATGCCTTTTTCCCAGACTGAGCTGCCACATCCCACTGGGGGAGAGCATTCCAAAGATTCACAACCCTCAAGCAATGAAATTTCTCCTCATCTCTGTCCTAAGTGGCTTCCCCTTATTTTGAAATTGTGT
>NW_027140713.1:307500-451654 GCF_036365525.1 Heterodontus francisci
GAAAGAAGACAGAGAGTGGTGGTTGATGGCAAATGTTCATCCTGGAGTTTAGTTACTAGTGGTGTACCGCAAGGATCTGTTTTGGGGCCACTGCTGTTTGTCATTTTTATAAATGACCTGGAAGAGGGTGTAGAAGGGTGGGTTAGTAAATTTGCAGATGACACTAAGGTCGGTGGAGTTGTGGATAGTGCCGAAGGATGCTGTCGGGTACAGAGAGACATAGATAGGCTGCAGAGCTGGGCTGAGAGATGGCAAATGGAGTTTAATTCGGAAAAGTGTAAGGTGATTCACTTTGGAAGGAGTAACAGGAATGCAGAGTACTGGGCTAATGGGAGGATTCTTGGTACTGTAGATGAACAGAGAGATCTTGGTGTCCAGGTGCATAAATCCCTGAAGGTTGCTAACCAGGTTAATAGGGCTGTTAAGAAGGCATATGGTGTGTTAGCTTTTATTAGTAGGGGGGTCGAGTTTCGGAGCCACGAGGTCATGCTGCAGCTGTACAAAACTCTGGCGAGACCACACCTGGAGTATTGCGTGCAGTTCTGGTCACCGCATTGTAGGAAGGATGTGGAAGCTATGGAAAGGGTGCAGAGGAGATTTACTAGGATGTTGCCTGGTATGGAGGGAAGGTCTTACAAGGAAAGGCTGAGGGACTTGAGGTTGTTTTCGTTGGAGAGAAGGAGGAGGAGAGGTGACTTAATAGAGACATATAAGATAATCAGAGGGTTAGATAGGGTGGATAGTGAGCGTCTTTTTCCTCGGATGGTGATGGCAAACACGAGGGGACATAGCTTCAAGTTGAGGGGTGATAGATATCGGACAGATGTGAGAGGTAGTTTCTTTACTCAGAGAGTAGTAAGGGCGTGGAACGCCCTGCCTGCAGCAGTAGTAGATTCGCCAACTTTAAGGGCATTTAAGTGGACATTGGATAGACACATGGATGAAAATGGAATAGTGTAGGTCAGATGGTTTCACAGGGCGGCGCAACATCGAGGGCCGAAGGGCCTGTACTGCGCTGTAATGTTCTAAAAAAAAAGAATTGTGGCCTGTCAAAATTCATCCCTCGTTACCTGGTTGTAATGTCTGCAGTAGATCTACTGCACGTTGTTATTAATATCGTACTGAATCGAATTAACAATATTATTTCCCAGTTAATTTCTTGTTCATTACTCCTGTGTGTGTGGTGATTGTTTTGTCTGGTTCACAGTTACTTTCGCATTTGATCGGTCTGTAGTCATTTGTTGTCAGAAGCTAAGAGCAAAATATTGCACTGACAGAACTGCGGCTGTTATTATAGTAACCGTCAGTGTCATCAGATGTCTGAAGTCCAATCCATGCTACTTCATACGTGTTCCTTTAATTTCAATTGATGACTGTCCACCTGCCAAAAATGCAACATATTAATTTCGCCACATGGGCATTAAATTTCAAATTGTTGCTGGAAAGAAGAGAAGGCCTGTTCCAAGGACTGCCAGACATTGGCTGGAAAAAAATGTTTGCATATTAACAGACAGTGCTTGGAAAGGACAAAGGACCATTCCCAGACATACAAGACACAGAGCCAAAACATGGTCAAGCCAGCTAGTCACATGACTAACTTGCTTGACAACCTAGGGTTTTCTGAATTGTACAGTTTGAACTGAGAGCCTGCAAAAAGCTGCTTGCTCCTGAATTTAAAAGACCTCTCCTGGTTGGCTTGCCGCAGTCTCTCCTGTCTGCTCCCATCTCTTCCTCATGGAACTCCAAAACCCACTGAAGACACCAGAACCCCATGAGAGAAAAGGCTCCTCCAATGAACAAAGTTTAAGAAGAATACTGGACCCCAACGAAAAGCAAGATCTACCTCCAATCAAGGACTCTATAGTGAGCTTGAAGAACTGTAACAACAACTCTTCAGATATTGCCTCAAACCTTTCCACTTTATTTTTCTTCTGCCCTTTTCAGTCTCTATTTGCAAGTGTGTATCAAGTATGCATGCCAAAGTGAGCGCGTCGTGTATCCATAGGTGTCAACCGAATTAGAGTTGAAGTTTAATAACATTTCAACTTTCTTCTTTAAAACTAAGGAAGCCTGTTTATGTTGGTTTCCTTGCGTTATAATTGGAAAGTGGTGAACAAAGATTCACCAAGGGGGAGCTAAAAACACAATGTTTAAAAGTAAAACCCTGTCACAGTAAGACCAGGTGAAGGCGGAAAGAGAACCCCTAAACCTCTTTCTCACCTGGTCGTAACAGAAATTTGGGTGCTAGGGTCCAGAACTGACACACAGACAAACGAGAGAAATTGGAAGTGGGAAGCCAAATTGTTCCCAATCAAAAAAAAGAGCAAGATTAATATAAGTTTTTCTTATGGTTGTGTGTGATTGAATAACAACATGTCTGCAACTGAAGCTAATAGCTCTCCAAGCCAGGGTGAAGTAACTTGGGATAGGTTGAAAGCACTGTCTATGTAGGAGCTGAGAAAAAAGGGCTGAGCAGTGTTCGGTCACTGTACATGGCAAGGCTAGGAAGTCTGAACTGCCAAGATTAGTGGCAAACCATTTTTTCCTTGAATCTGAAGAAGCAGAAACAGCGTTAGAAGGAGACATAGACAAGGCATGGCTAGAAAAGATACAATTGGAACAAAGAAAACTTTAAGTAGAAGACAGGGGAATGGAAAGAGAAAGAGAGAGGCAGGAGAGAGAGGAAGAGAGAGCCTTCCATAAGGAACGTGAAGAGAAAGAAAGAGAGGAGAGAAAGAGAGAAAGACAGGAGAAGTAACGAGAGAGAGAGAGAGCGAGAGAGAGAGAGAATGAATATTCCAGAAAGAACGAGAAGAAAGAGAGCTGAAGCGGCTTGAGTTAACTAGGGGTGACAGAGTGAAACCCGAGAGAAAGAATGGCCAATATGGAGGAGCATAATTCAGGGCTGGGTACAAATTGTTAAAACTAGCTCAACTAATCCCAAAATTCAATGAGGAAGATATGGAAGCTTTTTTTTTGGCCTTTTTAGAAACTGGCAAGGCATCTAAAATGGCCAACTGAGATCCAGTCTCTTTTACTACAAAGCAAGCTAACTGGAAAAGCCCATGAGGTTTATTCCCTGTTGCCAGATGAGAGTTCATCAAATTATGACCTGACCAAAAATGCTATCCTCGGGGCATGTGCCTACCACCAAAAGTTTAGAACCCTCAAAAAGCAAACTGATCAAACTTATCTGGAGTTCGAAAGAAGTGAACAGCTGGTTTTCGATCAGTGGCTGTGAGCTCTTTAAGCACAGCTCAGCTATGAGAATTTCAGAGAAGTAGTTCTGTTCGAGGAATTTAAAAACTCACTCCCGCTCTCCATAAAGACCCAGCAGAGGAGCAGCGGGTTCAGAGAGCCCGGTAAGAGGCCGTTGCTGCTGATGAGCTTGCTGTAATTTATAAATCGGTTTCCCAGGGGAGAACCTTTCCTCATCACCCCCACAAATCCGGAAACGACAAAGGGTAGGAAGGTGACAGCAGCCCAAGCAGTCCTGGGAGAGAAAGGAAAGCAATATATGAATCCTGCTAATTTTGTTCTTATTACGGTTTCAGGCCACAACAGCTGTCTTTAACCTTTAATCTGGTCTTCCTAAGATTTTAATTCAGGAGAATAAAGCATCATGTTGAACAAGCAAGAGCAATCACTATCGTTATCAAAGCGAGGATTGAATTTATTTTAAACTTTTAACTGGGATCCAGGATTTGAGCAATGATGACAAGGCTACAATTATTGTCCATCCCTTGTTACCTTGAAAGTTGAGCTTCCTCTTGAACTGTGTAGTACTTGTGGTGACGGGACTCCCTTAATGGTGCTAGAAATTGAGATTCAGGGGTTTGACCAGTGATGAATAAGGAACAGCGATATATTTCTGTTTCAGTATGGTGGGTAACTCAAAGAGATATGCTCAAATTAATTTGAAAAGCAGAGCCCCCACAGTTAAATGTTCACAAGTCCAAGTGCAGTGCACATGAATCTGGATCTGAGGTACATGAATCTCAGGAGGAAAAGATGGAGTGTCTGCACATTTAATAATCAATGTAACAACAGCTGCATTGCTACCAGCACATGTTTATTTACTTTTTCTCTTCTGAATAAATTTTAAAACAATATTGCATTTATTTTTGTTGCAATAGTCCTTAACATATATTCTATTGTATAATAATCTTTGGAATAAAGCTGGCTGTTTGTTCAAATTACTGTAATTAATATTGTTCATTGTGCAACCGGGCTTAATGTCTCTCTGGAGGTTTCACATCACTATAAATGCTGGTTACTTTGAACATAGTATGAAATCTGGTCATTCAGAATCACTGAGTTCATACCAACGGACTTCTCTCACAGAAAATGGGATACCCGGTAATCTTTCAGATAGAACGCATTTACTACCCTTCTCTTGCAGTTATTGGCGTAATTGGTAAGGCTTTAGATCCAGTATTAATTGCGTAAACCAATGTTCACGGTTGCTGCTCCTGTGCTTTGCTTAACTGAAACAGACTTTCCTTGCTCTGTGCATTACCACGTCATATGAAACGTGCTAGTAGTTGAATCAATAGCATTTTTGCTGGTGGGTGATGAAAATAAAATTATTAAAATTCTGAAAATCTTTATCTCCAATAAAGTAATGTTTCTGGATTATTTTTCTTTAATAAATGCTTTGCATTCTCACCTCCATAGAAAATACTCGAATAATATGATATGTAGGCATTAATTGGTTTATGCAGCTTTATTTCTATATTATGGTAAGTGGATTACATGATCAATATAGGACAATAAATGTTACCATTTCCGCTATAAACTAATATCTTTATTTCTTTTGATTGCAATGAATTAGTATTTCATTTGGATTCCTTTAAAGATGCAATCAAGTGGACTTTCTCTCATTTGTTGTCGCTTTAATGAATGTATTCTGAGAACACTAAATACTAAAATCGTACAGTATTATTTTGTGTCATTCTACATTGCAAGCCATAGATATTTGAGTTCATTGATAACTTAAAGATGAGAGCCACCTGATTAGTGCCAACCAAATTTGCTAACATATATCACTGGATGTGTTATTATCTTCTATGAATAATTATACTTCCTGATTTCTGTCACCAAAAATTGTGTAATTATAGAATGTGAGTGGCAGAAATTCGTCTCCAGCCATGGTGCAAAACTGACTCTATTGGATTTCACACTCGTTGTTTGTAGCACTTGATATTCAGATCCTTTGCAATCAATTTCATTAAATATCAGGCGCTGCGTATAATGGCAGCTAATTTGATACCACCCCGTTTTTGCCATTGACCAAAATGAATTTTCACCCCTCAGCATAAAAATAAATCTTTTTTTTGTGAGAATAGAGATACGGCAATAACACGTTCAGTGAATAGACAAATAGAATTTGGAAATAGCACATTGGCTGTAAAATCAAAAGAAACAAGAACAAAATTCAGATCAGGGAACAGTACAGTGCATGTACCCTCTCTAAATATTAACTAATGCACACACGTCAACTTAAGCTAAGTCCTGGAGTAAATTATTTGTGGCCTAACCCTTCAGCTTTGCAGCTATTGAGATGGCATATTTCTGTGCTGTGCACTTCTCTCTCTTTTGCCTTTAATGACTCAATTACAAATCCGCAGTTTGATCCAGGAAGTAAAACATCCTGAGGCAATTGTGCAGCATTGACGTCTTATTTCTGCACCTATTCCATATTACCGAACACTTGCACCCCGCAACCTGCTTTCCACTTTGGTTTAGCCCCAAAGTTGTTGTTGCACTTAACATCTGGATGCATGTTTCGATTAAATAAAACCTTATATTCATGAATAACTTTATAAAAAGTTTGTTTCTTATTCTTTCTGTGGACTTTTGTGTCACTGGTTGTAACATCACATATTGCACATTCTGAGTTGTTCATGAGAAGTTGATGTTGGGAGGTCTTCTAAAAGTGCTGTTGTCCGTGATGTAAAGGTGCATTCTATTCTTAGAGATGACTGAATGGCTTTCTAGTTCACCTCAAAGTGTGGTTAAGGGTTGACCAGACTGGATACGAATGGTAGGTTTCCTTCGCAAAAAGATATTTGAGAATCAGTCCACCTATCACGACAATCAAACGCCTTCATGACAACTTTTACTGCCAACAGTACTGCTTTTCATTTAATTGGCTTATACAACATGGAAAGGAGGCATTTATACCATCTTGCCAGCGCCTCTGACTGATATTAAACGGTTTACTTCTCTTTGCCCTGCAATGTTTTCTTTTTTTCAGTAAAAATTCAAAACCCTTTTGAATCTTACAATTAAATATGTTTCCTCCGACCTTTCAGGCAATGCAATTCAAACCATCTTTCTGAGTAATAAGAAAAGTCCCCATATGTTCTCTTTTTGCCAATTACCTTAAAACTGCACCTTTTTGTTACTCTCACTCCTGCCAATTAGTGCAATATTTCTTTACCTACACTAGTAACAGCGTTCATTGTTTTGAAATCTTCCATTAGATCTCAATTTAGCATTCCTTGTTCCAAGGCGAAAAATCTCAGCTTCTCACTTTCTTCACAGAATTGAATTCCTTCATTCATGGTACTATTCTCGGAAATCTCATCTGCACCCTCTCTTTAAAAGCTTTAGATCTTTAGTACAGTATGGTGCCCAGAATTGAAGACAATGCATCAGCTGATGCCTAAGCAGTGATTTATAAATATTTGCAATAACTTCCTTGCTTTGCGCTCCATGCTTCTATATATAAGGCCAAAGTTCCTCCATGCTTGTATAACTGTATTCTCCCGTTTCGCTGCCAACTTCATTTTTATTTTATTCAGTCGTGGGATGTGGGCATCGCTGACTATGACTGCACTTACTTACCATCCCGAATTGCCCCTGAGATGGTGTTGTTGAGCTGACGTGTTGAACTGTTGCAGTCCTTGTGATTTAGGTGCATCAACAATGTTGTTCGGAAGGGAGTTCCATGATTTAAACCCAAAAACAGTGAAGAAACGGCGATATAGTTCCAAGTCAGAATTTTGTGTGACTTGCAGGGCAACTTACAGGTGATGCAGTTCCTTCTGCTGTTCTTGTCTTTCTGAGTGGTATAAGTCGTCGTTTGGAATGTGTTATCGACGGAGTCTTGGTGAGTTGCTACAGTGATCGTACACACTGCTGCCACTGTGCATCAGTGCTAGAGGAAGTGAATTTTGAAGGTGGTAAATGGGGTGCCAATTAAGTGCGCTGCTCTGCGTTGGATGATGTCGTGCTTTTTGAGTGTTGTTGGAGCTGCACCCATCCAGGCAAGTGGAGTGTATTCTATTACACTCCTGATTTGTGCCTTGTAGATGGTGGTCGGCACTGGGGAGACAGGAGGTGAGTTACTTGCCTCAGAATTCCCAGCCTCTCACCTGCTTTTTCTGCCATATCATTGTATGGCTGGTCTGGTTCGGTTGCTGGTAAATGGTGATCCCCTGGATGGTGATAGTGCAGTATTCAACGATCATAATGCCATTGAATGTCACGAGGAGATGGTTAGATTCTCTCCTGATTGAGATGATTATTGTCTAGCACTTGTTGGCGCGAATGTCATTTGCCATTTATTAGCCAAAGCCTGGATGTTGTCCAGGTCTTGTTGCATCTGGACACGGACTGTTTCAGTATCTGAGGAGTGGCGAATGGTGCTAAAGATTGTGCAATCATCCGCAAACATCCCCAATTCTGACCTTATTATAAATGCAAGTACATTGAGGAAGCAGTTGAAAAGTTTGGGCCTAAGACACTGTCCGGAGGAAGGCCTGCAATGATTTATTGGGACTGAGATGATTGCCCTCCAACAACCACAACCATCTCCCTTTAGCAAGGGTTGATTCCAACGAGCTGATTCCCAATGACTCCAGTGTTGTATGTACTCCCGCAGCAGTCTCTGTTTCTGTACTCCATTTGCAATTGTATCATTTGGTCGATCCTGCATCTCATAAGTTTTGCTTCCAAGATGAATCACTTGCCACGTATCCACAATATCCTGCATGCATCTGCCGATTTCACCAGTTGGTCTATGTCCTCGTTGACTGTCTTCCTCACTGTTTATTGCATTTCCAAACTTTGCACCATCTGCACTTTGAAATTATGGCCGATGTGCCCAAGTTCAGGTCATTGTTGTTTGACCTGATACCGAGCTGTGGGTGATATTATTTGTACACTTCATGCCAGCCTGAAAAGAAACTACTTTCTGTTTTCTTTCTTTCTGCTTTCAATCTCACAGCCAATTTCGTGCGCACGCTACCATTGCCAGTTTAATCCAATGTGTTAATATTTCAATTTTGCTAGCATGAGTTATTTTTCAACTATGTGTCCATTTTCCAGCTGGCATTTTACTTCGGATTAGTCCAGTAATGCAATCGCTACAAAACAGCAACTGTTGGAAACTATCAGCTTGCCCTATCTCTCTATTGCTGCTCGTATGGATCTAGCCTTCTGCTATCTCCCCTGTGTCCCTTCCTTCACTGTCTCCTCCAATCTGGAGCCCATGTTTCAATGTGACTAATATAAGTGAGACAGAATGGGAACCAGAGTCCGCGGCCAATGATACAGCAGCCAAAACCCAACAGTCGATCTTCCTCATCCACCTTTACTCACCCTTGAAAACCACATGAGTATGTCATGTCTTATGATAAGATATCAATCTGCTCCACTGATTCATTCTCTTTCGTCTGTATTGCAGGTTTGTCTGTCCCTAAATTCTCCATTAAATCGTCATTGCACATTAAACAACACTATTCAATGTAATGCATTTTCCAGATCCATTATTGATTTTTATTGATTTATTTCATTGTTCATATACTCTATGATTTTTTGTGTGGTTATCTCTTTGTTAACGGGAAGCAATACATAAAAGAAAAAAGCAAAGCAAATCCAGAGCTTCAGATGCAGGGACAGATTGAAGAATCTGGGACTGTTAACTTTGGAGAATGTTGGACAAGGGAAAGATAATACAATCATCAATGATCCTTAATAAAATGGAAAAAGATAGATGGATGCTCCGAGCTGCTGTCCATATATTAGCAGCTTTGCTTAATTCAGTTTCACAACTTGCCCGGGTGAGACTAAAATCTCAAACTTGAGCTTATGAATCATTCTACGATGACATCCTTCCACTAAAATATTCTGATCATTTTGATCTCTATTGCTAATCTTGCTTCTTAGGTTTCATGAATTACTTTCTGGCTAGTACTCCTTGAAATTTTGATACATTATAATGATCGAGGAACAGACAGAGAATTAGTTTCAATTGCTGCATTTCTAACCTTATAAATGCTACTAAGCTGATGCATTTTCGGTGACTTCGGCCATTAAAATGACCCTATTTCATTATTTCTGTTACAGCTAATTTAGTGGCGATCGTGATCCTGAACAGAGGGAATTGTGGTCTATCAACATGCATCACTCGCTACCTGGTTGCAATGTCAGCAGCAGATCTACTGCTCGTTATTCTTAATGTCATACTAAATCGAATTAATAATATTTATTTCCCAGTTAGTTTCTTGTTCATCACTCCTGTGTGTGCAGTGAGAGTCGCCTTGCTTCTTGCAAATCTGGACTGTTCTGTCTGGTTCACAGTCGCTTTCACATGTGATCGGTTTGTAGCCATTTGTTGTCAGAAGCTAAAAACAAAATATTGCACCAAGAGAACTGTGGGTTTCGTTATCGTAACTGTCAGTGTCGTCAGCTGTGTGAGGTCCATTCCCTGGTACTTTGTATTTGTTCCTTTAATTATTATTGACGATGTACCATGGTTTTGTATCCTAACACCATACTATTATACCTCAACCTTTTGGTCAGCGTATGAGTGGATTCATAGCATTATAACACCGTTGCTTCCATTTGTTTTCATTTTGGTATTCAATGCTCTGACAGTCAGGAACATCATAACAGCCAATCGACTCCGGAAAGGGCTCCGTGGACATGGTAAAGGACAGAATCATATTGATCCGGAAATGGAGAACCGAAGGAAATCCATTATTTTGCTTTTTGCATTGTCCGCAAATTTTATCCTGCTGTGGATTCCATATGTGGTACATTCTTTGAACTGGCAAGTTAAAAACTATAATTATGCAGACAAAAATCTTAGCGATCCAATATATATCGCTCAGCAATTTGGATTTATGCTCCGGCTTCTGAATTCTTGCACCAACACCTGCATTTGTGCACTAACTCAGTCGAAATTCAGGGAGGAGTTAAAAAATGGGCTGAAATATCCATTTTCTCTAATCGTTAAATTATTTAAGTAACAATACAAACTGACATGTAACAGGAGCTGCATTTCCAGTGCTGCAACTCAGTCTAATTTCAAGTTGCATCCCAAAATGTCACTGTACAGACACTGCAAGTGGGTATTTTTTTTGTTGCAAATTTGACTTACGATGGGCAAACCGGTCTTCAAATATGTGGGTCCAGACTCTGGAGTCCCACCCCTAGCCCGTTTGCTTCTCCAGCTCTCTCCTCTTTTCAGACCCTCCTTAACACTCACCTTTTCACCCAGCTTTTTTCAAACCTGCTCGTGAGTCTTGCATTGACATAGAATACATTTTGTTAGATTATGCCATAGAATGTTTTTCATACGTTAAAATAACAAGCTGTTATTAGATTTTTCGATTTAATCCTTTGCAATTACAACACAGAAGGAGTTCCCATTACACCTGTGCTGCTCCCTGAAACAATAATACACATTTTTGCGATTGCTTCCTTCAATGTTTCTTTATGTATTATGTCTGAACATCCATTTGCATTAAAAAAATCTTCTTTCATGCTTTGACTGATAATATTTCATTTATGCCTTCAAGTATCTCACTCACCAACCAGCGAAAATAGTTCCCTCGTTAACTTCATCAAAAACCTTCAGTTGTAAACATTTTGATCAAATCACCTCCTCCACTTGTTATTAATCATGAAATGATTTGCAACAAACATTTCACCGTCCTGGGGTGCAATGTGATCAGTCTGGTTACATTTTTCTTTTGTTCTCGGGATGTAAAGGTTGTTTTGCACCCGTAGAATTGACCGTAGAATGTGTTCGATGGTCGCTGCAGTGTTTGTGATGAAGGTGCTCCCTCAGTGCTGTTAGGGAGGGAATTCCAAGATATTGACCCAACGATAATGAAGGAATGGCCGATATATGCCCAAATCATCAGGAGAGGAACATGGAGGTGGCATTACACTGATGTTACTGATGGTCCTATCCTTGTTAATCATAGTGAGGAAGATGCTGTTGAAGTCACCTATGCGAGCTCCTGCATTGCCTCATGTGATTTGTACAAACTATTGCCACACTGCACTGCGAAGTAGGAGGGATATCTGTACAGCCTTATGAAAGTAGCTCCTCAGCAACACTCTGGTACATCCATCTCTGACGACTCTCTCCGCCACCACCAGCAACCCCCACCCAACTCTTGGCTGCTTCTCAGGCTGAAACCCAGTACCTTTGTTTGGACAATGGGCCGCTGCAGAACGAACTGTTCAGAAGAGAGTGCGATTGTACTTAGTTGGGCAAACAATGGCATAAGCCACAGATTTTCTTTTGGCAGGAAAATCCAGACCTTTACATGTTCTTGCCCTTCACCTCCATACAGTTATTACCATTCTAATAGGCCCCACACCACTTCTTCCATCCTACTTACAATTTGCATGCCGGAACAAGAGTCTTAGGTCATAGAGTCACAGAGCACGGAAACAGAGTCTGTGCCGGCCATCAAGCGCCTAATTATTCTAATCCCATTTTCCAGCACTTGACCCATAGCCTTGTATGCTATGGCGTTTCAAGTGTTCATCTAAACACTTCTCAATTGCTGTGAGGCTCCCTGCCTCTACTACCTCTTCAGGCAGTGCGTTTCAGGTTCCAACCACCCACAGGGCGATTTTTTTCCTCAAATCCCCTCTAAACCTCCTGCCCCTTAGCTTCAATCTATGCCCCCTGGTTATTGACAACTTTGCTAAGGGAAAATATTTCTTCCTATCTAATCTATCAATGCTGCTCATAATTTTGTTTTCCTCAATCTTTTTTTTTTACTTATTCTGTTGCCGTATTTTTTCTTTGCCAGTCATAGTTTCCTGTTCACTTTGTTCCAACTAAAGCAGGAAAAGTGCGCTATTTCTTCCAGCCCCACTTCTCCACAGGATACAATATATATTTCAATTTTATCAATTACCGATACAGTCAATCATATGGAGTATTTTCCCGCAGATTTATACACACTAGCTAGCTTTCTTTAATAAGCAGAAAAATTATTGGTTTATTATAAAACAAGTCTTAACCAGTAATGAAGTGGGACATAAACACCACATTGATATATTACAGTTCCCTTCTTCCCTTACCCCTGCACACTCACTCACACACAATTACACACATACACTTGTTAACCGGAAAAATAAAAGGGATTTTTTGTTTGGAGCTCTTTACCAGACAAGAAAACATGTGGGCTCAATACTTGCTCATTCTTGAAGAAACAGGCATACAATCTGGCCTCTGAGTACAAGTAGATGGGTCACTTGGATCTTTTAGAACAATTCCTTTCAAACAACATTGATAATTAATTTAGCAGGCTTTTGTTCAAAGACGGAAGACGAGATGAGTTAACACAAAGGACTTCTCCGGGTCTTTTAAGCGGTGTTGGAAAACTGAGCTGTGTTGTAGTCTTCTCTCATTTTTGTGAATTCTCTTTTCTCCTTGAAAGCTCTATCCCTTTTTATACAGTTCAACCCCAACTCAAAACATTTCAAGAGAGAAACTGACAGCAAGAGGTCAGCCTTTTGACCTCCATCAATCCTGACCTGTACCTCTTTGTGATCATTTTTTCCTGGTGTCCTGGGTTCTTTGTTGCTTTTTTGAGCTGTAAGTCAAGTGTTTTCCCGGAAAGGCTTGTTTTCCTCACAAGACCTCTCAATGCCGCTTTCAAAAACATTTCCAGGGACAGTTTTGCAAAGTTAAGTGGTCTTTCCATGACCCCGCCCCCTTTTAAAATCCCATAGTTTAATATATCTTCAACCGTTCAAGAATTAATCCTCAAAAAATATGTTTAACGAAGAACAGAGGCACTTTCGTAACAACTTCACCTCTCAACTTATTGTATTTGGTCTAGTACTCGCGTGAAGAGTTGACCTGACAAGCATCAGCGACCCTCATTTTTATTTCATTATATTCTCGAACTCCTTAATTATTCAAGGAGCCCTGGCTTTGTTTCCTTTAAATTTTACCCTTGTTGGATAGTACTGATATGACATCAGTTGGGACCGTTAACTTCAAAACAAGAGATGGAAACTCCCCAGACAAATTAATGGGTTACATGATAAGACTTCCACCTTTTTAAGACTTTTACTGTAACAACGAAACTAAAACTCGACAGGGTGTTTAATAGGTGGAAAATCACATTAAATTACAACAAAGTTATTTTCCTCTAACTTAGTAAAAGACTTGAAAACCGCACATAACGTTTATGCGTTACAGAGTGTTCGTAGAAAATTAGGCATCCTGCCAGATAAAAGTCCAAAACTCCGCCCAGTTGCAGTGGATCAGATGCCCCACTGTCCTGACCAAAGTCTATGGCCTATTCACTCACTTCTTCTAAGCACACTCCGCCGGTCTTTTGTTGATAAAACAATCTCTGGTGACGCCGTTTGCCTTCTCTGCTCCACAAATCTTTAAACCGGGTCCAAATATTAACAGCCTTTTTCTGCATCACAGTTCCTAGAGCAGTTCATCTCTCTCTCTTGTTCGCTCTTTCCGTCTCTTCTGAGGCTGCCACTGCTGGTCATCATGTCTTTCCTTCTTCCTTACAGCATATCAGGCAGACGAAAGTTTATAGAATGTAACCAGAAAAAATGTGAATAGCAGTTTGCTTGTTGTTATCTTCAGAGTTCATTCGCTTTCCAAACAAAACCACGTGGTCTTTCTTGATTCAAGATGCACTGCAGCAACACACCAAGGCCCCTGAGACAGCACCTTACAAATCCACGATCTTTACTAACTAGAAGGAAAAGGGGAAGCAGATGCATGGGAATAACACCACCTGCAAGTTTTCCTCCAAGACACACACCATCCTGACCTTGTACTATATCATCACTTCTTCACTGTCACTGGGTCCAAATCCTGGAACTCCCTTGCGATCAGCACCGTGGGTATACCTATCTCAAATGGACTGCATCCGTTCAAGAAGACAGCTCACCACCTCCTTCTCAAGGGCAATTAGGGATGGGTAATAAATGCTGGCCTACCAAGCGACGCCCACACCCCATGAATGAATAAAGAAACTGTGGAATCTCCGATAACAACTACATTGCTACACTTTGCAGCTCCCTTCTGTGCATCCGCTTGCCCGTTGGTGCCATGATCTGCACTGCAGTCCTTCAAGGTGCCGTCACTCTCAGCAGTCTTCAAAGTGGAGCTCCGTTTGAGAATGGCACACCCCACGAAGCAGCCTGAACCTCCTTCCTCTTTTTACTCTTTGTGATGGACTAAACTGAAGATTCACTGCCTATCGGGCGATGACATCCTGGAATGTACAATCCAGGAGATTTTTGTGCTCCCTGATATTCTTCAGTGACTGCAGCTGCCCATCAAACTAGGATATCCTGACCTAGAGCTTAATTAGCTGGTGGGCAAGATAAAGTAAAATGCTAAATATATAAGTATATTAAGGGCAAGAAGGTAACCAAGGAAAGAGTCGGGTCTATTAGGGACCAAAGTGGCAATCTGTGTGTGCAGCTGGAGGACATAAGTGAGGTTTTAAATAATTAAATTAAATGATTACTGCATTCACTATGGAGAAGTATGATGTAGGTGTAGAGATCAGGGAGGGGGATTGTGATATACTTGAACATATTAGCATTGAAAGGGAGGATGTATTAGCTGTTTTAGCGGGCTTATAAGTGGATAAACCCACTGGCACAGATGAGATGTAGCCCAGGCTGTTATGTGAGGCAAGGGAGGGGATAGCACGGGTTCTGGCACAAATTTTCAAATCCTCTCTGGCCATAGGAGAGGTACCAGAGCACTGGAGGACAGCGAATGTGGTACCATTATTCAAGAAGCATAACAGGGATGAACCAGGTAATTAAAGGCCGGTGAGTCTAACATCAGTGGTTGGGAAAATATTGGGAAAAAATCTGAGGGACAGGATTAATCTCCACTTGGAGAGGCAAGGATTAATTAGTCAGCATGGATTTGTCAGGGAGAGATTGTGTCTAACTAACTTGATTGAATTTTCCGAGGCAGTGAGTAGATGTGTAGATGAGGGTAAAGTAGTTGATATAGTCGACATGGACTCCAGTAAGGCTTTTGATAAGGTCCCACATGGGAGATTGGTTAAGAAGGTAAGAGCCCATGGGATGCATGGCAGTTTGGCAAATTCAATCCAAAATTGGCTTAGTGGCAGGTGACAGAGGGTTATGTTTGAGGGCCGTTTTTGCAAGTGGAGGTTTGTGACCAGTGGTGCACCACAGGGATCGGTGCTGGGACACTTGTTGTTTGTAGTTCTGTGCCATTCTGGGCCATTCTGGACCTGCTATTGGGGAATGAGCCCATCCAGGTGGTCGAAGTTTCAGTGGGAGAGCATTTCGGGAGCAGTGACCATTACTCCATAAGTTTTAAGGCACTTGTGGATAAGGATAAGAGTAGTCCTCGGGTGAAGGTGCTAAATTGGGGGAAGGCTAATTATAGCAATATTAGGCAGGAACTGAAGAATTTAGATTGGGGGCGGCTGTTTGAAGGTCAATCAACATCTGACATGTGGGAGTCTTTCAAACGTCAGCTGATTAGAATCCAGGACTAGCATGTTCCTGTGAGGAAGAAAGACAAGTTTGGCAAGTTTCGGGAAGCTTGGATAATGCGGGATATTGTGAGCCTCGTCAAAAAGATATAGGAAGCATTTTTTAAGGGCTGGAAGGCTAGGAACAGATGAAGCACTTGAGGAAAATAAAGACAGTAGGAAGGAACTTACGCAAGGAGTTACGAGGGCTAAAAGGGGTCATGAAAAGTCATTGGCAAACAGGGTTAAGGAAAATTCCAAGGCTTCTTATACGTATATATAGAGTAAGAGGGTAACCAGGGAAGGGTTGGCCCACTCAAGGACAGAGACGGTAATCTATGTGTGGAGCCAGAGGAAATGGGCGCGGTACTAAATGAATACTTTGCATCAGTATTCACCAAAGAGAAGGACTTGGTGGATGATGAGCCTAGGGAAGGGAGTGCAGACAGTCTCAGTCATCTCATTATCAAAAACGAGGAGGTGTTGCGTGTCATGCAAAGCATTAAGGTAGATATGTCCCCAGGGCCTGATGGGATCTACCCCAAATTGTTGGGGCCTTGACAGAAATCTTTGCATCCTCATTGGCTACAGGTGAGGTCCCAGAGGACTGGAGAATAGCCAATGTTATGCCTTTGTTTAAGTAGGGTGGCAAGGATAATCCAGGAAGTTATAGGCCGGTGAGCCTTACGTCAGTGGTAGGGAAACTATTAGAGAGGATTATTCGGGACAGGATTTACTCCCATTTGGAAACAAATGAACTTATTAGCGAGAGGCGGCATGGTTTTGTGAAGGGGAGGTCGTGTATTACTAATTTGATTGAACTTTTTGAGGAAGTCAAGAAGATGAATGATGAAGGAAGGGCAGTGGATGTTACCAAAATGGACTTTAGTAAAGCCTTTGACAAGTTCCCGCATGGCAGACTGGTACAAAAGGTGAAGTCACACGGGATCAGAGGTGAGCTGGCAAGATGGATACAGAACTGGCTCATAGAAGACAGAGGGTATCAGTGGATGGGTGTTTTTCTGAATGGAGGGATCAGTGCTGGGACCTTTGCTGTTTGTAGTATATATAAATGATTTGGAGGAAAATACAGCTGGTCTGATTAGTAAATTTGCGAACGACACAAAGGTTGGTGGAGTTGCGGATAATGATGAGGATTGTCAGAGGATACAGCAGGATATAGATCGGTTGGAGACTTGGGCAGAGAAATGGCAGATGGAGCTTAATCCAGACAAATGTAAGGTAATGTATTTTGGAAGGTCTAATGTAGGTGGGTGGTATAAAGTAAAGGGCAGAACCCTGAGGAGTATTGACAGGCAGAGAGAACTGGGCGTACAGGTCCACAGGTCACTGAAAGTGGCAACGCAGGTGGATAAGGTAGTCAAGAAGGCATACAGCATGCTTGCCTTCATCGGGCGGGGCATAGAGTATAAAAATTGGCAAGTCATGTTGCTGCTGTACAGAACCTTAGTTCGGCCACACTTAGAATATTGCGTGCAATTCTGGTCGCCACACTACCAGAAGGGCGTGGAGGCTTTGGAGAGGGTACAGAGGATGTTTACTGGTCTGGAGGGCATTAGCTATGAGGAGAGGTTGGAAAAGCTCGGATTGTTTTCAATGGAACGACGGAGGTGGAGGGGCGACATGATAGAGGTTGACAAAGTTATGAGTGGCATGGACAGAGTGGATAGTCAGAAGTTCTTTTCCAGGGTGGAAGAGTCAGTTACTATGGGACATAGGTTTAAGGTGCGAGGAGCAAAGTTTAGAGGGGATGTGCAAGGCAAGTTCTTTACACAGAGGGTGGTGAGTGCCTGGAACTTGCTGCCACGGGAGGTGGTGGAAGCAGATACGATAGCGACGTTTAAGAGACATCTTGACAAATATATGTATATTCGGCCCCGGAAGTGCAGAAGGTTTTAGTTTAGGCAGACATCAAGATCGGCGCAGGCTTGGAGGGCCGAATGGCCTGTTTTAGTTTTTTTTAGAGATACAGCACTGAAACAGGCCCTTCGGCCCACCGAGACTGTGCCGACCATCAACCACCCATTTATACTAATCCTACACTAATTCCATATTCCTACCACATCCCCACCTGTCCCTATATTTCCCTACCACCTACCTATACTAGGCCAATTTACCTATCAACCTGCAAGTCTTTGGCATGTGGGAGGAAACCCACGCAGACACAGGGAGAACTTGCAAACTCCACACAGGCAGTACCCAGAATTGAACCCGGGTCGCTGGAGCTGTGAGGCTGCGGTGCTAACCACTGCGCTACTGTGCTGCCCTGTTCTTGTGCTGTACGGTTCTTTGTTCTTTGTTCTAGTGTACATTAATGATTCAGATGTGAATTTAGCAGGTATGATAAGTATGTTCGCAATGACACGAAAATTGGTGGGGTTGTAAATAGTGAGCAGGAAATCCTTACATTACAGGGAGATATAGATGGGCTGGTGAATTGGCTGGAGCAGTGACAAATGGAATTTAATCCTGAGAAGTGTGAGTTGATACATTTTGGGAGGACTTACAAGGATAGTGAACACACAATGGATGGCTGGACTAGGGTCGTTTTTCTTAGAGCAGAGAAGACTGACGGGGACCTGCTTGAGGTATATAAATTTATGATGGGAAGAATCTTTTGTCCCTTAGCAGAGGGGTCAAATAACAGGGGGCACAGATTTAAAGAGGTTTAGAGTGGATATGAGGGAACTTTTTTTTTCACTCAGAGGGTGGTTTGAATCTGGGACGCACTATCTGAAGAGGTGGCCGAGGCAGGAACCCTGACAACATTTAAGAATTATTTAGATGAGCACTTGAAACGCCATAGCATACAAGGCTCCAAGCCAAGTGCTGGAAAATGGGATTAGAATAGTTTGGTGCTTGATGGCCGGCACAGACACGATCGGCCGAAGGGCCTGTTTCTGTGCTGTATAACTCTATGACTCTTTGACTCTATGAGAATCTTCCTACGTATGTAGTTCCCCAAAACATATGAAGTGTCCTGAGGTTCCCTATCGCTTCAACGTCCTTCAAGTAAATGTTAGCATCTGCGACAGCCTTACGTCCTCTGATTTTACTTTTGCTGATACAGCTCCCTCCTGTAACCTCAACTGTTGTAAAGGCTCCACTGTGGCCCTAACTAACTCTGCATGTGTATTAGGCTCTGCGTTTTTAACAACCTCTCAAAAACAAACTGTTTGCTCAGGCTTTGGCCATTCCCTGCCAATCTCTTCCCGCATGGTTCTCATACCTTTCCCTGCCAACTTCCAGTTTTGAAGTCTATTGAGATGTTTTGCCTTGAGTTCAAGTCGCTAGCTAAAGGCAAGATTTTGCTTGAATTTGCTGTACAGGTCATGGTAACAAACGCAGGACAATATATCTTAAAATGTTCAAACAATCATACGCAGATTTATAATAATGATAATTATATATTTAGGTATTGTTGAGTTAAATGATGCGTCTATTTTCTGATTCTGTGATATGGTGATCGTATTTTATATTATAGAAAACCTTTACGTATATTACCAATATCGGGGAAGTTTTTTTTGAAGTAGAGTCTCCCACCCTGTAACATATGGTACCAAGAACTATCCAACCTTACCGGCTCTGTCTAAAACCTTTGCACTAGTTAGCAGCAGCGGGATCGCAGAGCAAATGGGCTGGTCAGGGAGTGAAAAGACTCAATGCTGGGGGCAGATGACCTGCTTCTCCTTCCCTAGAGGAGTTTTACGAGAGACACGGGAGTCTCCTGGAGCTCATAGATGGCATTTAAGATCAGTAGTCTGAAGCCGTTCAGCCCTTCTTCCTCCAGACCCCTAAACTTTAGTTCCAGCCGGGAGTCCGCATTTTCAGGAAACCCGTGCTGGTCGGTGGATTATCTTCATAGGCGAAAGAACAGTTCAGTGTGAATGACGGTCTCCTCCTCTCGGAAGATGAATTGCTTCAGGTAACCTGCTGTCTGCAAGTAGTTTGGAAGAGGACGACTGTTCCATGGAGGCCGCCAGACCAAACGACGAAGCTCAACAAGGGAGCTGAGCGGTCACATGCATCCAAATGGCACAGCAACCTGTTGCCCTAAGACAAACCCGCCAGCCCGTCACTGGGCAGGTCACAAGTCCATGCATTTGGGCGAAAATTAGAACATGCAGCGCAAATATAAACCGGAAATCATTCAAACATTTTTGAAACATAAATGCAATGCCAAAATAAATTTGAAAATGAGGAAATATGTATAAATGTTTGTACCTTAAATCCATCATTAGACATTATTGATGCTGACTTTATACTAACTTTATTGGTGGTGACCTTACACTGACATAACTAGTGGCAACGTACTCTATCATTACTGTGTCTGAACTTATTCTGACATTACTGAGGGTGAACGTACCAAGCACTGCAGTGGCAGACTTTACTCAAACAACCCTGCTGGTGCCCCGACTCGAACATTCCTGATGTTGACGCTAGTCGAACATTGCTAGGTGCAGCCTTACTCTATCATAACTGATGGTGACGGTACTGTAGCATTACTAGTGCTGAACTTACTCTAAAATAATTGGTTGCGACCTCCTTCTCCAAGTGGTGTCACCTGTGGATCAGTTGGTTGCACTGTTGTCTCTGGATCATAAGTTGCTGTGTTTAAGTCCCACTCCATGTGTTGAGCACAAAAATCAAAGCTGACTTTCCAGTCTAATACTAAGGGAGTGTCGCACTGTCGGAAATGTCGTCTTCTGGATCAAATATTAAAGTGGCAGCAATGCGAGAATAGGAAAACCACCAGTAATGTTAGAGTAGGGCCGCCAACAATAACGATAGAGTAAGGCCACAATCAGTAATCTTAGAGTAGCGTTAACCATCATCACGCTGAAGTTAGTCAGTCACGCCATCTTCTTGATTGGGTGGATGTAAAAGATCCCATAGCATTATTGTGTAGGAAAGCATGGGAGCTATCCGATGGTGAATCTGTTCTAATATTACTTGTGGTACATTTACTGTAACGTTGCTAGTTGTGACACAACTGTAACCTAACTGATGATGTCCATAATCTATGATTACTACTGGTGGCCTTCCTTCAGCGTGACTGATGGTGAAGGCTACTCTTGCATTATTGGTGCTGACTTTATACGAACATTACTGGTGGTGGCCTTGCACTGACGTTACTAATGGTAACTTACTCTAACATTAAAGTTGCTGACCCTACTTTGATGGCACCCATGGTGATGGTACTCTAATATTGCTGGTGCTGACCCTACCATAAAATAATTGATGCTGACCCTACTGTAAAATTGCTGAGCTAACCTTACTCTTACATTACTGAGGTTAAACCCACTCTGGCATGACTTGTGGAGACCCTACTCGAACAATATTTTGGGTGACTGTACTCTGACTTTATTTGTTGTTACCTTCCTCTGACATTAGTGATAGAAACCTTGCTCTAATCGTACTGAGGGGGAACTCACTATAGCATTAGTGAGGGGGAAACTACTGCAACAATTATGTCAGAGACTTTATTCTAACATTAATGATGGCTGCATTACTGGTGGTGTCCTTACACTCAATTACAGATGATGAGAACACTCTAACATGAGTGGTGCTCATGCAAATCTAACATTACTGGTGGCGACCTTACTCTAACGAAACGTATAGTCATCCTACACTAACGTGACTGATGGTGACTCTACTCTGTCATTGCTGGTGCTGACCTCACAGTAACATTACTAGTGGTGACCTTACTCTAACATTATTGAGAGTGAACTCAGTACAGCACTACTGTTCGAGACCTTACACTAATAATCTTGCTGGTGACCCTATTTTGACATTACTGATGATGACGCTACTTTTCCCTTATTGCTGGAACCTTACTCGAGCATGACTGATGTTGGCCTACCTCAGGCATTACTGGTGGTGTCCTTACTCTTCCATTCATGATGGTGTCTTTACTCTAACGTTATTGGGTGAATATATTCTCACATTATTGACGGTGAACCTATTCTAATATTAATAGTGGTGACTTCACACTAACCCTAATAGTGGTGGCCTACTCTAACATTACTGATGGTTTCACTACTCAAGGATTACAGCTGGTGACCTTACTCGAGCATAACCGATGGTGCCCCTACTCTAATATCATTGATTATGACCTTTCTCTAACATTAATGGTGTTGACATCACTACAGCATTATTGGGAGTGACCTTACTCTCACATAACAGCTGGTGACAATTCCGCAACATTATTGCTGGTGACCCTACTCTAATATTACGGGCGTTGACGCTACGCTAACATTGCAAGTAATAACATTACTCGAACATTAATGAGCGTGTCCGCATTCTAACGTTACTGTGGTGATCATACTCTAACATTACTGAAGGTAATATTAGTATTGGTGACTTTACTCTAAGCTTCCTAGATGTGACGCTAATGTAACATTACTGATGGAATCCGTACTCTAGGATTACTTCTGGTGACAGTGCCCTAGCATGACTCAAAGGTTCCTCCATTCTAAGATTGCTGATGGTGACCCTAATCTAACATTGTTGAAGGTCACATTACATTACTCTATCAGGTGGCGACCCGGCTCTCAAATTAATGATGATATCCGTGCTTAAACATAACTATTGGTGATCGTACTCTAATATTACTGCAGGTGACCTTACTTTAACATTATTGATGGTGAACTCACTTTTGCACTAATATTGCTGACTCTACTATAACAGTATTGGTTGTGACGGTGCCCCAACATTACTTATGGTGATCTTACTCTAAGATTTTTCAGGTTGTGCTTAATCTATCACTATTGTTGGAGAACGTATTCTAACATAATGATGGTGATGCTTCTCTAAGATTATTGTTAAAGATACGATTCTAATATTTTAGATGACGACCCTGCTCTACCTTCATTAATTTTGATGCAACTCTAATATTACTGGTGGTGAGCTTACTGCAGCACAACTAATAGTGACCTTAATTTAACATGACAGATTCTGAGGCTACTCGAACATCACTGATGGTGACAATACACTCCCATTTCTCCTGGTGACCCGACTCCTCATAATTAATGTGAGCTTGCTCTAGTATTACTCATGGCCACAGGATGCTAACAATACAGAGATGGTATTTCTCTAGAATTGCCGATGGAAGACTGCTTCTAAATTACTGGTGGAAACTTGCTCTAAAAATATTCGTGGTGACCTCACTCTAACAATATTTTCTGTGATCTTGCTCTCATGTTAGCGGTGCTGGTATTACTCTAGTTTTACAGAGGGTGAAATTTCTATAAAACTACTGATGATGAACTTACTTGAACACTAATTAGGTTGGAGACTTAACCATAACAGTAATGATGGTGACCCGGCCCTGAAATTATTGGTGATGACTCTGCTCTAACATTAAAGATGGCTGCCCCACTGAAACTTTACTGGTGTTGTCACAACTCAAACATTACTGGTGGTTATCTTATTCTAACATAATGTATAGTAACCCTACTCTAACATTACAGAGTGTAAACTGAACATATCCTTAGAGGTAGAGAGCTTATTTTGACGTTACTGACTCAGACGCTACTCTAAGATTACTGCTGGTCACTTTACTCTAACACTACTGATGGTGACCTAACTCTAACATTAGAGGATAAGTTTACTCTAAAATTACTGGTGGAAATGTTGCACTAAGACACCTTTTGGTAACACTACACTAACATAAATGTTGCTGACGCTGCAGTGACATTACTGCTGGTTACCATACTCTGACATCAGGGTCTTTATCAATAGTTGTAAACTTAGACCACCGCAAAAAGAAAACGGTTACATGTCATTCACCAAAGTGTAATTATTTAAAGGCTACTTGCAGTGAGACTACTGCTACAAAACTGGACTTTTCCATCAATTCACTCGTCGATTAGTGATTGTAATCTGGCGAGGATGTGAATATGTCACCCTCTGGAGGAAAGTAGAATCACCGACATTTTTCCGTTTTCCTGTGCAAGTGGAGACTCCCGACGTTTCAGAGGGGTAACCAAAGTTTCAGAGGAGTAATGATGGTGAATGAACAGTTCCATCACATTACCACCTTAAAATCCATGCCAATCCATCAAATAGTTCCTCTGTTAAGATTTTGGTTCAGGTTTCTGAAGTTGCTAAATGTGGTATCTGTGTGGGAGTGAGACAGCTGTGACCTGACATATTCTATCTTTTTCTATCTAAAGCAGCACCCTGCCCCACTTAATTGTTAATGAGATGCTAGTACTATAATATAATGAAAGCAGCTGAAAACGTTCTGCATTGGCTAAAATCAACAGTTTTTTCTTTCTTTTACCTCGTTCACACGTTTATTTTCCTGTATTTGTACTTTGCACATCAGTCCCCTGTCTCAGCCTACAGAATTAAAATATGGCTGGAGTCATTTGATCAGAGCTAGATCCTTTGTTAGTTTTTTTAAGGGGACAATAAACCGCACATCACATCTGCTCTGTTCCAACATTATTATTATGGCGGAAAAATATTCTCAACCTTGCATTTACAGGCAGAGATCGTCATATTAAAATATGCTTAGGATAAGATTCCTTCACTGTAAACATGGGGTGAACAAGTCTCCATGTTCAGACTGAGCAGAAATTTCCTATAATTATTTTTGATCCCCACTCCTAACTCTCTTCACTAGATTATGGATTCCACCCTCTCGCTGGCAACTGTCCAAATATAAACCCTAATGTTCGAAGCCTTGGTGTCATATTTGTCCCTGAGGTGGGTTTCCAAACGGATATTCAGGCCATCAGTAAGATCTCCTGTTTCCTCAACTGCTGCTGAAACCCTCATCCTGCTTTTCTTACCTCTAGACTTGACTGTTCCAACGCAGTCCAGGCTGGTCTCCTACATTGTACCTTCTGTAAACCTGAGATCATCTAAAAATCTTCTGCCCATGTCTCAACTCGCACCAACCCAATGTATCTATTATGCTTGTTCTTGCTGACTTTCATTAGCTCCCTGCCAGGCAAGGACTTCAGTATCAAATGTTCATCTCTGTTTTCAGATCCCTCAATGCCTCGCCCCTATCTATAAATGATGGGTAAATACTGCATTAATAATGCTGCGCTGCTTAATGTCTTCAGAATGGTTTTGACATGAACTGAAGTTTCTAAAGATAGCCAACTCTCTATTCACTCCCACGGAACAGAACACCAGCCCTTTGGGATCAAAGGAATAATTCATTCAGGGAACACAAGCTATTTGGTTGACTAATATAGACTGTAACGGCATATTAATATGCCAGATGTTTAATTCATTATTGCGCAAGATTTAGAATTTATACTTGGATGGCCATTGGTAATTATTCAACCTCTGTGCCCCACAACTCCATATATACGGGGGGGGGGGGGGGGGGGGGGAACAGTGCGCACAATGCTAATTAACATCCAGACAAAATATTGGTTCTATGTATTTTCATTTCTAATATTTGCATTTGAAAGACTGGTTTAGCAAAACTAAGATAACTTGAGTTTACGTTAGTCTCTCACCCACTCAGTCATGAGAATTAAATAAATTGGATCCTGTGTTTTGGCTTATCTCATAATTCCTAGTGGATTTTGTCCACGAGATCCATTGATGTGGTCATTGGCACTCGCTTTCGATCATAATGTAGCAGCTTCCCAGATGTATATCACACAACAGCCACAACATGACTTTCTCCATAAACAATCCCATCATGGAATTCCGTGGTAGACTATATTTTTTATCCTCTTTCGAAAGCCGAGTGGATCTAATTCTTGATTTTTTTCTTTTTAAGTTAAAACAAATCATCAACATGCTTACAACCAGGGTGGTCTGAGCAGGGCACTGCAACTATTCTTTCCAAGTCTGCACTTGCAATATTAAAACAAACAAGTTCATAAATTATATTTAAGCATGTGTTATTCATAAAATGAGATATTAGTATTCCTTTAAAGGATAATTTTAACTCACATGAATGTGACTAAAATTATCCAGTAACTTTCATACCATTTTGGCAGCCATTGTAACTGAAATATGAATGGACCTTACAATCTACTCCTGGGTTTCCTTTGGGCAGAGAAGGCAGCCTCTAATTTGTGTTATTGAATTTTATATTCTAAAGTCATTTTAAATTTAATTGCTTTAGAAATGTAATTCACAAAAATTTCCAGAATGAAAACCAGTCTAGAGAAATAAAACATGCGTTCCCACATTTTTTTTTATCATAGCAGTGAAGTGTTTGGTTTAAAAGTGTCACACATAAGTTTTAATACACAGCATGTATTTATATTGGGGTTTCACAGAAGCGGACATGACAAGTGACACCAAGACAGCCAAAGCTAAAAAGTACAGTCCAGCCCGACCCGACCCGAGCCTGAATGCTGGACATAGAATATAGATACGACCCGACCCGACTCCGACACATGCAGTCGGGATTGGTCGGGTTCGGGTCGAGTAGCCAGGCTTTAAATCATATTACAAAGTCCAGCGTTCATAAAAGCACCTACACTTTACCTGGAGCATCTGCTCCTTAAACTTCACCAATTGGCCCGTTATAACCTTTCCTGTCAATCGTTGATTCCAATTTTTACTGGCTATATCCCTATCATTGCATTGAATTTAGCCCTCCAAAATGAAGAACGTCTACCAAAGATTGTTCCTTGTTCTTTATTGTTAATCCAAACATTATTGTTCAACGATCACTCTGACCCAAGTGTTCCCCAAAGGCACTTGGCCGACTTGGCCCAACTCAATACAGCACCAGGTCCAGCAGTGCCTCCTTCCTAGTTGGACTGAGAATATACTGGTCAAAGTAATTCTCCTGAACACATTTCCAAATGTCCTCTCCCTCTGTAATGCTTACTCTAATATTATGCCAATTGAAACAAAGTCACCGAATATTAACACATTACATTTCTTGCACATCACTGTGATCTTCCTGTAGATTTGCTTCTTTCTTGTCCACTTTATTCACAATACTTTGCGTGTTTACAGCACACATTTTAAACTTGTTTTTGTATTCCTCGTAGTCCTTTTTTATTCTCCTCCTATTTAATATGGTACTAGTTGTTCTCTAGCACTTTCCAAAACACTCATTCCTTAACCATCTTATTTTTCTTTTCTACTCCTATATGCCGTGCAAATCCCTCTGCCAATTTAGTTTAAACCTTCGCCAACTACACTTGTGAACCTCCCCACTTGGACATTGGTCCCTGTCCTGTTGATGCACAACCCATCCCTTTTTAGATTAGATGAGATTAGAGATACAGCACTGAAACAGGCCCTTCGGCCCACCGAGTCTGTGCCAAACATCAACCACCCATTTATACTAATCCTGCACTAATCCCATTTTCCTACCAAACATCCCCACCTGTCCCTATATTTCCCTACCACCTACCTATACTAATGACAATTTATAATGGCCAATTTACCTATCAACCTGCAAGTCTTTTGGCTGTGGGAGGAAACCGGAGCACCCGGAGAAAACCCACGCAGACACAGGGAGAACTTGCAAACTCCACACAGGCAGTACCCGGAATCGAACCCGGGTCCCTGGAGCTGTGAGGCTGCGGTGCTAACCACTGCGCCACTGTGCCGCCCTTTCGTATATGTACCTCCTAAAGCAAAAGCGGCCCCAATGTACCATTAATGTGACGTCCTCCCCCTGCAGCATTCCTCAAGCCACGAATTGATCCCCCTATTTCCTATTTTTGCTCTCGTTAGTGCTGTAATCTGGAGATTCGAGGTCTTACTTATTAACTTCCACACTAGTGTCTGAAAATCTGACCGTATGACCTCGATACCTGTCCTCTCTATGCCGTTGGTATCAAGGTGTGCCACAACCTCTGGATAACTCCTTCTCCCTGCTGAATATTCTGAAATATTTCTCTGATGTCCTTCACCCTGGCACAAAGGAAGCAACATACCATGCGGGACTTAAGCAGACAATTACAGAAATTCCTGTCTGTCTCCTGAACTATGGAATCTCCTATAACACCAGCATTGTTACTCTTTGATGTTCTCTCCTGGGAACTCCCTTGCCCCTTGGTCCCAGGGTCTGAACTGTAGCCCTTCAAATTGTACCAGTTTGAAAATGGGACACACCCTGAAGACACTTGCACCTATTACCTCTACCTACTCTCCCGGATGCCACTCATCTACTATTCTGAACAGTCACTGCCTATGTGGTGACCACATCCTGGAATGGACAATCCGGGAAATTCCCCCGCTCTCTGATGCTGCACAGGGACTGCAGCTGCCCGTAAAACTCGGATATCCTGAGCTCGGTTGAAGTAGCTGGAGAATCTTCCTGCACACGTAGTCCCCCAAGACATATGAAATGACCTGAAGTTCGCACATGGCACACAAATTGCAAACAACAGCTGTCCATCCACGTTCTAAGAAAAAAACATCTCTTTTCCCTCGTTTATTTTCCAGTCTGTACTTTGCAAGAAGTATTCGTTTAATTAGTGCCACTAAATCTGCCCTGTGCTAAGACTCCTATCACTTACTGTTATACTTACCCAGACTGACATTCTATTAATTGATCTAAACAGCAATTGTAATACTGTATTTTATAGTTTGCTCGAGCTAGTTTCAATGACTATCATGGATTCGTGTTGCAAAAAGCCTTAAAAACTCACTATCTGATGTCAAATCAAGAAATGCTGGCAATTTGAGAGTAGACCAGGGAGAAAAGATGGAGTCAAGATAAGAAGAAATAAATTCAGTGGGGCAGGAACAGGCTGAAACAATGGGTTTACCAAGGCAGTCCTGTTTGTGGATTTTGGGAAGGAGGTAGAAGCAGGCTGTCCGGGGTTGTGGAACTATGAGGTTGGAAGCTGTAGAGGGAAGATCTCCACAGGAGATGAGGTCCGTGACAGTCCTGTGAATAGTAGCTTGATGTTCGATGATAGGGTCATGGTCCAGGGGGAAGTAGGAAGAAGTGTCTGTGAGTTGGCGCTGAGCCTCTGCAAGATAGAAGTCCATTCTCTTCCCACCATCCGTGACTCTTCTGATGCCATACGTCATTTTGACAATTTCCAGTTTCCTAAACCCAACCACCTCCGCTTCACTATGGACGTCCAATCTCTCTACACCTCCATCCCCTGCCAGGACTGTTTGAGGGCCCTCTGCTTCTTCCTTGAACAGAGGTCCAACCTGTCCCCATCCACAACTACCCTCCTCCACCTGGCTGATTTTGTTCTCACATTGAACAAATTCTCTTTCAACTCCACTCACTTCATTCAAGTAAAAGGTGTTGCTATGGGTACCCGCATGGGGTGATATGTATAAATATTTGCAGTAGACCTCAAATCCATCATCAGGCAGCTGCTCCCACATATCGCTCAGAGATGTCACATGTCCAACCAGGGATACGTGTACCACTGTAGCTGCAGTGAGACAGGGACACCAGCAGATGGAGATGCTGAGAGGGGGACAGTAACTGCAGTGAGACAGGGACACCAGCAGATGGAGATGGTGAGAGGGGGCAGTAACTGCAGTGAGACAGTGGCACCAGCAGATGGTGATGGTGAGAGGGGGACAGTAACTACAGTGAGACAGGGACACCAGCAGATGGAGATGGTGAGAGGGGGCAGTAACTGCAGTGAGACAGTGGCACCAGCAGATGGAAATGGTGAGAGGGGGACAGTAACTACAGTGAGACAGTGGCACCAGCAGATGGAGATGGTGAGAGGGGGCAGTAACTGCAGTGAGACAGTGGCACCAGCAGATGGAGATGGTGAGAGGGGGACAGTAACTGCAGTGAGACAGTGGCACCAGCAGATGGAACTGCTGAGCCATTTCTGATGGGAGGTTGAAAGTTTACAAAAGTTTCATGAGTTTACTTTCTGTAAACGTGAGATGCTTAAGAAAATAAGTTCAATACAATTTGTGCTAAATGGCTTTTACCCTACTATGTACACCATCAACAAGAACCATTCACTCTGCACTTACAAACCCCATCCCCAGTCTGTATCCCACCTTTTTTATATCGAATCTCAGGCCCACCAATATATCCTGAGATTTCACATTTCCTGCATACAAGCTCTTTATTCCAAAGATGAGGCGGGGAATGCAAAATTAAATGATTGGTTTTTCAGCAATAATTGATCTTGAGGAGATTTGCTTTAATCTTGATGCCAGTCTGCATAATATACAAACCTCACCGAGAGGGAATTCCAACCAAAAACTGTAGAATTCTTAACCGGGACCAAATCTGTTTAGCCTCAATCCACACATGAGATTAATTTTGATTTGAGTGGGGCAGGAAGAGAGAGAACGTGAGAGAGGCAGGGAGGGAGAGGAAGTGAGAGGGACAGGCAGAAAGAGAAATGGAGAGGGGCAGCGAGAGCGAGAAAGAGAGTGGGACAGGAGGTGAGAGAAAGTGAGGGGAAAGAGAGAGAGAAAGTAAGAGGGCAGGGAGGGAGGGAGAGAGAGAGAGAAAGAAATGAGAAGGGCAGGCAGCGAAACAAAGTGAGAGGGGAGCAGCAGATTCAACTTTGGCAAGAGTGAATGACCTACGACTTTAAAGGCAAGTTTAAGAAATATGCACAAGAGATTGATTTCCACTTTAAAGCGTCTTTGTTGTAAAGACATGCTGAAAAAGTTGGGACTCAATACTTCAGAGAGGCGTAGGACTTGGGGGTGACCTGATGCACATTTACAAGATGATGAAGGGGATAGTTGTGCTTTAATTGAGCTTGTTCCAATTAAAAAGGCTCAGGAGGAGCCCGAGTCAGAATTTTTAATTGTCCAAAACCAGGTCTAGGTTCAATATCAGGAGGTGGTTCTTTTCCCAGAAAATAGTAAACTGCTGAACCAGGCTGGTGCCTCAAACGATGGATGGTGATTGACTGAATCCCATCAAGTGAAAGCTGCTCCTGTTTTTGGTTGGGGCAGACATCACCTCTTAAAAAAGGAGCCGCAAGTGCACAAGAGTATACTCGTGGAGAAGGTGAGGTGTATGCACGTGGGGTAAACCCGTGGAGAGGGTGAGCTGCATGCACACGCGGTAAACACATGGAGAAGTGGAGCCGCATATTCACAGTGGGTTGATGCATGGAGAGGGGGAGCCACATGTTCACAGCGGGTTGATGCATGGAGAGGGTGAGCCGCATGTGCATGACGTAAACACATGGAGGGGTGTCACATGTGCACAGTGGTAAACATGTGGATGGGGTTGCTGCAACTGCACAGCTGGCCTTCTTTTCTATTCATTCATGGGATGAGTCACTGGCTAGGCCACTTATTGCCCATCCCTAATTGCCCTTGAGAAGGTGGTGGTGAGCTGCCTTCTTGAACCGCTGCAGTCCATGCGGGGTAGGTACACCAGCAGTGCTGTTAGCAAGGGAGTTCCAGATTTTGACCCAGCGACAGTGAAGGAATAGCGATATAGTTCCAAGTCAGGATGATGCGTGAATTGGAGGGGAATTTGTAGGTGGTGGTGTTACCATGCAATTGCTGCCCTTGTCCTTCTAGTTGGTAGAGGTCACGGGTTTGGAAGGTGCTGTCTAAAGAGCCTTGGTGCATTGCTGCAGTGCATCTTGTAGATGCTACAAACTGCTGCCACTGTGCGTCGGTGGCAAAGGGAGTGAATGTTTGTAGATGGGGTGCCAATCAATCGGACTGCTTTTTCCTGGATGGAATCGAGCTTCTTGAGTGTTGTTGGAGCTGCACCCATCCAGGCAAGTGGAGAGTATTCCAACACACTCCTGACTTGTGCCTTATAGATGGTGGACAGGCTTTGGGGAGTCAGAAAGTGAGTTGCTCGCCGCTGGATTTCTAGCCTCTGACCTGCTCTTGCAGCCATGGTATTTATATGGCTAGTCCAGTTCAGTTTCTGGTCAATGGTAGCCCCTAGGATGTTGATAGTGGGAGATTCGATATGGTATGTCAAGGAGAGATGGTTAGATTCTCTCTTGTTGGAGATTGTCATTGCCTGGCACTAGTGTGCCACTAATGTTACTTGCCACTTTTCAGCCCAAGCCTAGATATTGTCGAGGACTTGCTGCATTTCTACACAGACTGCTTCAGTATCTGAAGAGTTGCGAATGGTGCTGAACATTGTGCAATCATCAGCGAACATCCCCACTTCTGACCTTATGATTGAAGGAAGGTCATTGACGAAGCAGCTGAAGATGGTTGGGCCCAGGACACTACCCTGAGGAACTCCTGCAGTGATCTCCTGGAGCTCAGATGATTGACCTCCAACAACCGATATCATCTTCCTTTGCGCTAGGTATGACTCCAGCCAGCGTGGGTCTCCCCCCAGATTCCCATTGACCTCAGAGTTGCTAGGGCTCTATGATGCGATGCTTGGTCAAATGCTGCCTTGATGTCAAGGGCAGTCACTCTCACCTCACCTCTTGAGTTCAGCTCTTTTGTCCATGTTTGAACCAAGCCAGCAATAAGGTAAGGAGCTGAGTGGCCCTGGCAGAACCCAAACTGAGCGTCACTGAGCAGGCTATTGCTAAGTGAGTGCCACTTGATGGCACCTTCCATCACTTTACTGATGATTGAGAATAGGCTGATAGGGCAGTAATTGTTCGGATTGGACTTGTCCTGCTTTTTCTGTACAGGACATATCTGGGCAATTTTCCACATTGCAGGGTAGATGCCAGTGTTGTCGCTGTACTGGAACAGCGTGGCTAGGGGCGTGGCAAATTCTGGAGCACAGGTCTTCAGTACTATTGCCGGAATATTGTCAGGACCCATACCCTTTGCAGTATCCCATGCCTTCAGTCGTTTAGTTTAGTGATACAGCACTGAAACAGGCCCTTCGGTCCACCGAGTCTGTGCCGACCATCAACCACCCGTTTATACTAATCCTACACTAATTCCATATTCCTACCACATCCCCACCTGTCCCTATATTTCCCTACCACCTACCTATACTAAGGGCAATTTATAATGGCCAATTAACCTATCAACCAGCAAGTCTTTCCCGGAGGAAACCCACGCAGACACAGGGAGAACTTGCAAACTCCACACAGGCAGTACCCAGAATTGAACCCGGGTCGCTGGAGCTGTGGGGCTGCGGTGCTAACCACTGCGCCACTGTTCCTTGATATCACGTGGAGTGAATCGAATTGGCTGAAGTCTGGCATCTGTGATGCTGGGGACTTCAGGAGGAGGCCGAGATGGATCATCAACTCTGCAATTCTGGCTGAAGATTGTTGCAAATGCTTCAGCCTTATCTTTCGCACTGATGTGCTGGGCTCCCCCATCAATGAGGATGGGGATATTTGTGGAGCCACCTCCTCCAGTTAGTTGTTTAATTGTCCACCACCATTCATGGCTTGATGTGGCAGGACTGCAGAGTTTAGATCTGACCTGTTGGTTATGGGATCACTTAGCTCTGTCTATCGCATGCTGCTTATGCAGCTTGGCATGCAGATAGTCCTGTGTTGTAGCTTCACCAGGTTGACACCTCATTTTGAGGTATGCCTGGTGCTGCTCCTGGCATGATTTCCTGCTCTCTTCATTGAACCAGGTTTGGTCCCCTGGCTTGATGGTAATGGCACAGTGAGGGATATGCCAGGCCATGAGGTTACAGATTGTGGTTGAGTACAATTCTGCTGCTGCTGCTGGCCCACAGCGCCTATGGATGCCCAGTTTTGCATTGCTAGATCTGTTCTGAATCGATCCTATTTAGCACGGTGGTCGTGCCACACAACATGAAGGAGGGTATTCTCAATGTGAAGGCGGGTCTTTGTCTCCACAACGACTGTGGTCGGTCACTCCTACCAATACTGTCACGTACAGATGCATCTACGGCAAGCAGATTGGTGAGGGCGAGGTCAAGTATATTTTCCGCTCTTGTTGGTTCCCTCACCACCTGCCGCAGACCCAGTCTAGCAGGTATGTCCTTTAGGACTCGGTCAGCTCGGTCAGTAGTGGTGCTACCGAGCCACCCTTGGTGATGGACATTGAAGTCCCCCACCCAGAGTACATTATGTGCCCTTTGCACCCTCAGTGCGACCTCCAAGTGCTGTTCAACATGGAGAAGTACTGACTCATCAGCTGAGGGAGGGCGGTAGGTAATAATTAGCAGGAGGTTTCCTTGTCCATGTTTGATCTGATGTCATGAGACTTCATGGGATCCAGAGTCGATGTTGAGGACTCCCAGGCAACTTCCTCCCTACTGTGTACCACTGTACCGCCACCTCTGCTGGGTCTGTCCTGTCGGTGGGACAGTGATGGCAGTGTCTGGGACATTGTCAGGTATGATTGTGTGAGTATGACTATGTCAGGCTGTTACTTGACTAGTCTGTGGGACAGCTCTCCCAACTTTGGCACAAGCCCCCAGATGTTAGTAAGGAGGACTTTGCAGGGTCGACAGGGCTGGGTTTGCCGTTGTCGTTTCCGGTGCCAAGGTCGATGCCCGGTTGTGCATCTGGTTTCATTCCTTTTTATTGACCTCATAGTGGTTAGATACAACTGAGTGGCTTGCTCGCCCATTTCAGAGGGCATGTAAGAGTCAACCAGATGCTGTGCGTCTGGAGTCACGTGTAGGCCAGACCAGGTAAGGTCAGCAGATTTCCTTCCCTAAAGGACATTAGTGAACCAGATGAGCTTTTACAACAAAAACAATGGTTTCATGGCCATCATTCGACTAGATTTTCATTCCAGATTTATGAATGGAATTCAAATTCCGCCTTCTGCTGTGGTGGGATTTGAACCCATATCCCCAGAGCAATACCCTGGGTCTCTGGGTTACTATTCCAGTGACAATACCACTACGTCAACACCTCCCCAATTGACAGGCAGGAGGGAGAATTTGGCGTCCAGAACTGTGATACCCCCATGGTCAAATAAGAGGGCGTTGAGGTAAAAGTGTCAAAGTTGGGCAACATAACACCGCCTAAATCAAAGATTAATGGTTTTAAAACGACTAATTCTCCTTCGTTCATTGGCAAGGGTCAACATTTTCATCCTGTCCCGTTTGAACGTCGCCCTGATAATTATTTTTTCTGTCTTCGCCCTTCAAAATGGCGCCTGCCATTGAGGGGCAACAAGAGCACCCCGTGCCCTCATTTGTTAACAAGGAGGATCTAGGAGGAGAAAAGAGTGAAACAACAGGACAGTCTCCTTCAACAGCGCCAGTGGGACCTTGTGGCCATCGAGTGGCAGCAATCAGATTACTTTGTTTAAAATAGATATGAAAAAAAAAACGTTCCTGGCCAATCCTTCATTAGCATCCCACATTCAAGACGCTCGTTCTTCATCTGTGAAAACAGACACTGAGTGTTGGCAGCATATTCTTCAAAGGAAGGTTGCAGAATTGGGCCAAATCCTAGAAATGCCTCATAAGCAGCAACTGTTTATGACAGACGTCCCAACACCACATTCTCAAGGAGAAATTAAGGATGGAGAATTAATGCTGGTCTAGCGAGCAGCACCCAACTCTTGCGAATCAATCTATACAGAGAACAAATGCTGGAAGCAGACGAAAAATATTTATTCAAGGGTTTTGACAGACCATGGTGAGTGGGGGGACTATCCTGCAGTATGTATTCAGGGTCTGTGAGTGTGTAGGTGAGGTTTATAAACAGAATAATGTGTGGTTTCGATCACAAGCTGCCACTGAATATGAGCAGGTGAGTGAATAATGCTGGTGTCCTCCTCCACCCCTGCTCATTTACTGCTGAAATCATCATCCATGCATTTGTTATCTTCAACCGTGTTGTTCCAAAAGTGACCTGCCTGCTTTCCCATTTTCTACCCTCCATAAACATAGGAATACAGGAACATAGTAGTGGGCCATTCAGCCCATCGAGTCTGCTCCACCATTTGATAATATCATGGCTGATCATCTACCACAGCGCCACTTTCCCATGATATCTCTATATTCCTTGACACCATTGGGTTCCAGATATCTAACGATTTTTGTGTTGAACATGCTCAATGATTGACCTTTCATAGCCCTCTGTAGTGGAGAATTCCAAAGATTCACCACTCTCTCAGTGAAGAAATTCCTTCTCATCTCGGTCACAAATGGCCTACCCCTTATTCTGAGACTATGTGCCCTTGTTCTAGACTCACCAGCCACGGGTAACATCCTACCTACATCCACCCTGCCATGCCCTGCTAGAATTCTGTAAGTTTCCATGAGATCACCTCTCATTCTTTGAAGGCTGCATTCGCTGACAACACAACCACTAGGTGGCTCTGTACCGGCACATGCGCAAATGCAGCCTGTTCCACTGAGAACTCTCAGTCTGCGACGTTATGCAACTGCCAGGCCTAACGATGGCGCTGCTCAAATAATCACAGAATGGCAAAGTAAACCTATTGCTGCTCAATTCTAATTCTTTTCAGTGCCATTCTGCTCTGGCCGCTCGCTCCCTGCCCCGTACTTCCTTCCCGCACTGCACCACCATAAGAAGCAAGACGATCTAGGAGCATGTGTCAGAGAGGAGCGAAGCGGCGCGGCCTCGAGCTCGTGCCTTGAGGGATGGGGGAGAGACCGGGTTGCGGACGGTGGGGTGGGGGCTGTGGTGGGGAGAGAGCGTCTGGAGGGATGGGGGCGAGAGCGAGAGAGTGGGTGGCAGAGGGTGGCGATGGAGAGAGCGGGTGGAGATCGTCTAGAATCACAAACCTCCCAATCACTCTAACTTCTTGCAACCTCACAACTCATCTCACATCTGAACCTCCTGCAGCCCCTACAAATTGCGAAGAACCCTGTGCTACTATAATTCTGACATCTTAAGAATCCACAAAATCCCTCACCAGCACCCGTATCTGACTCGGGGGGTTGGGGACGGTCGGCTGTGTAGAGAGAGGGAGAGAGACGGCAGTGACCAGGTTGGAGGAATGGAAGGGAGACAGACTCAATAATGTATCTTGACAATGTCACAAAAGGTTTTATTTTGTGCGAAAATCTTGGACTCCTACGTGTTTAAAAAAAACTGGAAAATAATTTTGCTCAGTGAAAGACTACTGGAAAATATTGGAATTCCTGTAATGTTTTGAAAGGATGTTCGTCCCAAGAATGATGGCAGATTTGAAATCAAGTTACAATAGTAAAAGGACAGGAAGGTCAACAATTTAAAGGAAATTACAGGTGTTTGAACTTTCTTCAAAGCAGCTTAAGTAACAAGGGGAGACACTGTGTCTGGACATGTGACCATGTTCAGGAAGGTCCTTTTATCACCCTGGAGCCCGTAAAAGCCCGTGAACTGACAAAGAGCAGGCATTTGAAATCTTTGCTTGACCTGCCTGAAGCCAGAGTGAGAAGACGCAGAAAAGTGATACCTGTCACTGGAAAGGAGACTCACATCTCTTCGAAAATAATCCTGCATTCGAAAGGTAGCAGATTCTTGTTGCCTACACTCTCTGAAGAATTTCTGCATCCGGTGAGGTTCCTGCTGCCTCCTGTGTGCTACGAAATACTGAAACCTGAAGAATTCAGCTACTGCTAGACTGGTATTGCAAAACACCAAGCGGATCTGCTGCTACACCTCTGATAGAAGACCTATGTGACGCCTGCTGCAGTTAAATTGCCGTGAAAGCCAACCTCACCTGGATATACTTCCAGTGGCATCCAGCTATTCGACTTGGGACACATCACCGTACCAAAAAACATCGTACCAGAACGTGAATTTCATTTTTTTTATTATTAATCCTTCTCTTCCTAAGAAACAGTTGCAATGCAAATCACCCTTTTGAAACTGGTTAGCCATTTCTCATTGAATGGATATGTGCGTGCATGCGGGATTAAGGAATTATCTCATATATATAGAAATGTCTCGTTCATAGTTAAGACCTATTATTTCTTTTTATTTTCATAACTAGTTCATGTTGCTTTTGTTTAAAGAAACCTGGTTTGGTGTGCTTTATTCTGGGGCAAAGAATATAGTATTTAATTTGGCTAGTCGTCGTCGGTGGGAAACTTTATTTGATATGCTGTGACCTGTGGAGTAGTGGGACTGCATTGACAGTGCATTACTCCTGCCTTGGTCGACACAACATATAAAACAAACAATAATAATCAAGTGACACGAGACGGTTTCCAGTATCTGCAGCATTTTGATTCTGAAATAACAAGCTTTGTTTTATGATCAGATGTGAGGTACTGAGAATGGAACCAGTTGAAGTGCAGGAGAGACTGTGACTGCTGTTTCTCATCCTTTTCTGCAGGGCGTCCTCTGTCTATTTTTCTCTCCCCTTTCTGTTCGTTCCTCCACAGGACTCCTCTTCCCTACTACCCCGCCACTCTTTGCCATGTGTGTAACCCCCCGCCCTCATGAGTGTATTTCTGGCCATCCAGCTGTTGTTCACCTCTTGCCCGCCGCCCCACTGCTCTCAGGCGTGTGTGACGTCCCCTACAACCTCCCACACCCCCCCTCCCCTCACCATGCCCTCCCACTCCCGCCAGTGTATTTCAGTTCGTCCAGTGTTTCACACTTCTTTTTCCCATTGGGGATATTGATTACATTCATGGACTGGAAATACTGGACCGCTCCCAGTTGTTTTGTTTATTCATTAATTGAATAATTGATGTGACCGGATATTTCACCGCACTCTTGACCTGCTCTCTGAACTTGGACTGAGTTAACATATAAATAAATGTGTTTGTGCAGCAACTTAAAGTCCGCAACATATACCCAACTTGTTGTAATATGTATTCAGAAACATTGTAATCCCGGAACTCCGATCCTGTAATGGGATAATATAAGAAATGGATAACATACAACAACCACAGAAGTATGAAGCTGCCAGATATGGTGAACAGTAAAATCACAGACTTCCTTCTGTTCTCCATCTCTGGGTCACTGCGATTCTCTCCTTTGTTCTGACCCTTCAGTCTCTTACGAACTCGACTGGCCACTAAAACGTGTCTGACTGTCAGAGAGTTGAGCAATAGAATTAAAGTGAATGGGAGCAATGGTGTTAAAACCTTACCAAACCTGTCTAATGCCACCCATCCGAGCTCAGTAAAATAGCTTGGCTTTGGAACACAGAACCATGGTACATTGTTTATTTTCTCTACAGGATCAAATATAAAGTAGATGGGGACGTTTTTGAAACAGAGCAGAATGCAAGTTGTTGCTAGAACCACAGCCGCAGTTTTCTCGATGCAATATTTTGATTTCAACTTCTGGCAACAAATAGCCACAAATCTATCAAAGGTGAAAGTGACAGTGAACCAAACAGAACAGTCTGTGGTCGCTCGTCTCAGGACAACAATAATACTGCACACAGGGGTGATGCCGAGGATAGATCCTGGGAAATAAGAATAATTGATCCGTAACAGTAAGAGCTGAGTAATAATGGCCAGTAGATCCACCATTGCCATGGCCACCAGGTAGCGAGTGGTGCACTTTCCCCGGGACAGGATCACAATTGCCAGTAAATTAACTGTAAGACAGAGAAGGGAAAGAGACTGGAAATTACTGATCAAACATTCTCCGTGTCTGACCCAAACAGCAAAGGCAGGAATTAAACATCAAGAATTTGTCAGGTGGGGACGGGTCAGAGATTAACATTTAAAAGTCTTTACCTTGACCCCAACACACCTCCAATCCACCGACTTCCGTGTTTAAGGGAGTCGGGACAGAGTGTGGGCAGACAACTCCATGCAGGAGGTGGGTTGGCAATTTAATGCCTAAATTATATAATTTTTATTCATTTCATGGGATTCGGGAGTCGCTGACAAGGCCATCATGTGTTGCCCAATGCTAATTACCATTGAGAAGGTGGTGGTGAACTGCATTCTTCAACCACTGCAGTCCAGCTGGTGTGGGTACATCCAGAGTTGTGTTCTGTGGGGCAAGTTCCAATTCATTAAGGATGGGAGACTGTGAATTAATCTGTTTTACACTTTTACCTCCGGCTGGCCGGGTTTCCCCGTTATACCCAAGCCACATACAAAGACACACGGGATTGGCACTTGGAACACGACCCCCCTGTTCCGGAGTCAGACCACTTCCTCCGGATTGCAAAAAAACACCCTGGGAATATACACCACCTTCGCCATGATAGAACCCCACCGTTCCCTGGGATCAGACTGCACTCCCACGGTTTGCAACTCAACACTCCCAGGATCGGGTCTATACCGGAGTGGCATCTGACTGCACACCAGGATCAGACCACATTCCAACGGATTGGACATTGCCTCCCCGGGATCGGACTCTTGTCCTTGGATCGGAACCCCTATGGGCTCAGAACATCTCTCCCGGGATCGGGACACCCTCCTGGATTCGGACGCCTGGGGGCTCATATCCTAACATCGTGTCATGCATCACGACTTCCCTTCCCTCTCCCCATAACTGGACTTGGATCACGCTGCAGGATAGAAGACCCTGCACTCGGTTGAGGATTTAGCACACAGCCTTTCTCCCTAGACTGGGGTCACGTTCCAGTATAGGAGACCCCGCTCCTGGGATGAGGATCAAGCACACGCACTCCCCTTGCCCTTACTGGGACCACGTTCCATGTTGGAGTTCCTCCCTGGGGTTGAGAGACAGAAACATTCCCTCCCGCTCCTCCTCCTCAAACTGGGACCATATTCATGGAGAGAAGACCCTTAAATGGTGTTGCAGATGAGTCACACCCCCTCCCCCTCCTCATCTCCAGACTCTGTCAAAACTCCAGTATTTGTGACCGTTCCTGAGGGTTTGGGGATCCACAGCCCAGCGATCGAAGATGACACCAATCTCTCCTCCTGTGAAGTTGGGATTGGACCCCCTCGAATATCAGACAGCTCCCCACATACCCAAGGGTCATCAATTGAACCACTCTGTTCCTGAGGCCTGCTGCAGAATCCTCCCTGCCCGACTGGAAACCAACCGTGTCAATCAGTCAGACTATAGGGTGGGGAACCTTTCAAGGATTAAAGAGGCTATTTGTTTGGTTATATCTCTGAAAATCTGCTTCCCACTCTTAATATCCAGGCCTAAGTATTGGATTATCCAGTGGGAATGGCGAGTGAATGAAACAAAGCGAATCAATTCCAAATGGGGCCCTCGGAATGTCCCAGCAGGAGATGGTGGAGGGAAACTGGCAGGGTAACATCCTCATGGGATCTGTCAGGGCAAGATCCCAGCCACTGTGAGTTTAAGGACAGCACGGGTTACTGGACTTTGGACCAGAGAGGGGCAGACTGACATGGACATAAATGTAAATAGACTTCTGGAGCAGAGATTGGAGATCAGAAGGAAGGAAGTCTCGTGTGCTTTGGGACAATTGGGGCAGAATGAACCAGTGGATGAGGATTCATAGACTGAAGAATGGAGAGACATCTCTGAGGGGAGAAACCAGCTGTCAAATAGTGAATAAATTCAACAACGTATTTCAAGGCATTTAAGATAGAAATTAAATAGATATTTGATAAAGTATTCAGAGGGTGAACTCTCTGATTCAGATGGATTACATCCTCAAATACTAAAAAAGATAAGAGCGAGTCTTGATTACCTATTCACTCCCTCCTCACAGTGAGGTGTTTGTGACGGGTTTTATGTACCTTTGACATGAAGATAACCATAGCCAGCCTCAACATCAACGGCAGCAGAGGGGCTCACCGCAGATTTCACAATCTCTCAGTCCTTAGGGAAGGGAGATATGCGGTGAGCTTTCTGCAGGAAACCCACGCCATTCCTGGAGACGAAGTCACCTGGCTCCTGGAGTGGCAGGGTGGGGTCTACATGAGTCACCTCACCCCTATTTCTAGTGGGGTGGCTATCTTGTTGGCCCTGACTTTTCAGCCGGAGATCTTGGGGGTCAAGGAGCTAGTGCCGGGCCGCTTGCTCCACCTCGCCGTTCGCCTGGGTAGCGTGCCGCTCCACTTTGTGAACGTGTACGCGCCCAGGCCCAGTGCGTTGCAAGCGCGCTTCTTTGAAGAAGTGTCCGCTCTCTTGAGCTCCATCGACAGCGGCGAGTGCATCATCCTCGGGGGGGATTTTAACTGCACCCTCGAGGTGGGGGATTGCTCCGGTCCCCAGCGCGGCCAAGCGTCGGTGGAGAAGTTGAGGGGACTGATCAGCTCCCTTAACTTGGTGGACGTCTGGCGGAATCTCCATCCCGACTCCAGCGCCTTCACGTGGAGGTCTGGAGGAGGGGGGTCGCGAATTGACCACCTCTACATTTCGCAGGCGTACGTCTCCCGCGTTTCGGCGGCCTCCATGCGGCTGGTGCCGTGCTCGGACCACCGCCTGGTGTGGGTGGAGTTCACTCCGCTCTGCACGCGGGCGGGGTCCGCATACTGACACTTTAACAACCGGCTGCTGGAGGACGTGCGATTTCGGGACTCGTTCTGTCGATTCTGGGCCGACTGGAGAAGGAAGCAGGGGGGCTTCCCCTCCTTGAGGCTTTGGTGGGATGTGGGCAAGACTCACATCCGCGTCTTCTGTCAGGAGTACACGAAGGGGTCGACCAAGAGGCGGGAAGCCGAGATCGGGCGCCTTGAGAGGGAGGTGCTCGACTTGGAGTCCCGCCTCGGTCATGCCGTCACGGACCCAGCCCTGTGGCAGGCGTACAAAGAGAAGAAGGGCGCGCTGAGGGACCTGCAGCTCATAGGGTCCCGAGGCGCGTACGTGTAGTCGCGGATCCAGATCCTGGAAGATTTGGACCGCGCCTCACCCTTCTTCTACTCGCTGGAAAAATTGCGGGGGGTCCGTAAGCAGCTGGTCGAGCTGCTTGCCGACGATGGATCCTCCATCATGGATCCATAGGGCATGGGCCTCCTGGTCTGTACTTATTACAGTGCGTTGTTCTCTCCGGATCCATCCAGCGAGGACGCATGCAGAGTTTTGTGGGAGGACCTGCCGCAGGTCAGCCCGCAGGATGCCAAAGTATTGGGGGCTCCAATCACTTTGGCGGAGCTGACTGATGCCCTCCACCAGCTCTCTAGGGGTAAATCCCCAGGGCTGGACGGGCTGACTGTGGAGTTCCTCAGGGCGTTCTGGGATGTCCTGGGGGACGATTATGTGCGGGTCCTGGGGGAAAGCCTGGCGACCGGGGAAATGGTCCTCTCATGGTGCAGGGCAGTCATCGTCCTGCTGCCGAAGAGGGGCGATCTCCAGCTGCTTAAAAACTGGCGTCCGGTCTCCCTCCTCAGCACGGATTACAAGATCTTTGCTCGGGCTATGTCTACCCGCCTGGGCTCCGTGCTGGCCCACATGATCTACCCCGACCAGTCCTACACGGTCCCGGGCCGGTCCATCCAGGACAACATCCACCTGGTCCGGGACCTGTTCCACCTTTCCCAGAGGACTAGTCAGTCGGTTGCCTTTCTCTCCCTTGATCAGGAGAAGGTGTTCGACAGGGTGGATCAGAAATACCTTTTCGGGACTCTGCACGCTTTCGGACTCGGGCTGCATTTTGTGGCCTGGGTCTAGTTTTTATACACTGCCGCAGAGTGTCTAGTCAAAGTTAACGGGTCCTTGACAGCGCCCCTTTGCTTTGGGAAAGGAGCGCGTCAGGGATGCCCCATGTCCGTCCAATTGTGCACCATCTGCATGGAGCCCTTCCTGTGCCTGCTTCGCAAGAGGTTGACGGGATTGCCTCTGTGCGAGCTGGCCATGTGGGTCATCCTCTCAGCATATGCCGACGACGTGCTCCTCGTGGTCACAGATCCCATTGACTTGCGGAGGATGCGTAACTGCCAGCAGACCTTTTCTGCCGCGTCCTCCGCGAGGATCAATTGGGAGAAATGTTCCAGGCTCCTGGTGGGTCAGTGGTGGGTGGACTCCCTGCCGGAGCAATTGATGCCTTTTGCGTGGAGCACCACGCACCTCCTCTATCTGGGAGTCCATCTTTGCCCCGCTGAGGAAGCCTGGCCGACAAACTGGCAGGAGTTGGAGGCGAAAGTCACCGCTCGGCTGGGGCGCTGGACAGGACTGCTCCGAGTGCTTTCCTACAGGGGCTGAACGCTGGTCATAAACCAACTGGTGGCCTCGATGCTGTGGTACCGGTTGGTCACTTTGGCCCCGCCCCCTGCATTTGCCAACAAGATCCAGAAGAAACTCGTCGATTTCTTCTGGGGCAAGAGGAAACACTGGGTCTCTCCACAGTACTGAGTTTCCCAATCAAGGAGGGCGGCCAGTTACTGGTGTGCGTCCGCACCCAGGCTGCGACTCTCCGCCTTCGGACCCTGCAGAGATACCTGTATGTTGAGCGTCCTCCCAGATGGTGTGCGCTGGCGACGTATTTTCTCCGCCAGTGTCACTGCCTTCAAGACGACATGCAGCTCCCAGCAGAGACCGTTAGCCGCGCCTTTCTGAGGGACTTGTGTGTCTTTTACTGGGATCTATTCCGAGTCTGGAACATGGTCGCCTCCAGTCAGGATGCTCCCCCGCCAGCGGAAGAGAGCACCTCGGCTGTCCGGGCAGCCAACTCCAGGGATGGACCGGTGAGCAGAGGAGTAGCCAAAGCCCCCGGGATGCCCCTCACTGCGAGTGGCGAGGTGGCGCAGGAGAGCGGAGCGCTCCCAGGCGAGCTGATCCCCGCTCGGCCAGAACTGCTCATCGGACCCAGGCCCCGAACCCTTCCTCGGGAGCCGGTCCCGCACAACCCGAGCTGCCTCTCGGAAATACCCTCCATGCCATTCCAATCGGCATGGAGGGGTTTCCTGTACAGGCTGCTCCTGCACACTCTTCACTTCCTCGCCCTCGTCAGCCGGCCAGACATGCCCTGGCGGTCTGCGTTTCCATCTGGCAGCGAGGGGAAACCCCGATGCAGGTCTGTCTATGCGGGAGTCCTCCCCCTTTACATCGGGGACCTGGGGTGGAGGGTGTTGCACAGAGCAATCCCGTGCAACAGACTTTTAAGTAGATTCACAGACTCCCAAGCCACCTGTACTTTCTGCGGCCTGGACGAGTCCGAGTTCCATGTATATATGGAGTGTGCGAGGTTGCAGCCCCTCTTTGAGTATTTGAAGGGGCTGCTCCTCAAGTTCTGGCTGCACTTCAGTCCCACGCTCCTGATCTTTGGGCATCTGGTGCGGGTGGGAAATGGGCTGGGAGGAGGATCTCCTCATTGGTCTGCTCCTGGGCCTGGCCAAGGTGGCAATTTACAGGTCCAGGCTGCGGGCCGTCTGGGGGTCCGTCCTCCCCGATTGCCTGCCCCTCTTCTGTGGTTATGTTCGCGCCCGGGTGTCCCTGGAGAAGGAGCATGCGGTGTCCGCCGGTACGTTGAGGCCTTCCGTGACCGGTGGGCACTGCAGGGACTGGAGTGCATTGTTGATGCCGAGAATGGCATTTTAATTTGAGTTTTTGGTTTATTTATCTGTTTTAATAAAGTTATTTTAAAAACAAACGGGGTTAGATACAGAGTAACGCTCCCTCTACACTGTCCCCATCAAACACTCCCTGGACAGGTACAGCTCTGATTGGTTGGTTTCTTTGGTGTTGAGCTCCGGTGTTGAGTTCCGCCCCATTCCCTCGCCCTGGGTCACATCTCCCTGTCCAGGTTCCTCGGCTGGACTTGTCCAGACATAAACCCACCGGCTAACACTGTCAAAAGCAGAGAGACGGAGAGGCGGCACTCACCAGGCAGGGGGAATGGAAAGGAGACAGGCTCAATAAAGTGTCTCCAAAAATAAACCAAATAATAATTTTGAGAGGGAGCGGTAGTTGCAGTGAGACAGGGGCACCAGCAGATGGAAGTACTGAGCCATTGCTGATGGGGAGATTCTGTGTTCCTGAGAGTTTGAAAGTTTGCTGTAAATTAGAGGAATTTAAGTTTGTGCCAATCTGACACTTTGTGCAACCTTTAGATGCTTCATGAATGCTTACCAGCTAATGCATATATGCAACAACATCATTTACAGATACAAGTGTAAATATGAGTTCGAATTTTTCTGTGAAATGTCACCAATTGTAAAAGTTTTCTTGGCTGCATCATTTACCTGGCTGTAATTTCAGGGATTGTCACCCAGAGGAACTGAGAAACCTAACAAAAATTGGCTGTTCTCAAACTGCAGCAAACAGGCCTCGCCAGCAAAAACGGTTTGCCAGAATTTCAAGTTATTGCTGCACTTTCTGTAAACTGGGGATGAATAGTGAAAGGCATTTAATACAATTTGTGTCAAATGGCCATTTTCCAAACAGGCCACTCCAGGTTTTACATTGCAGCACTTTTTCTACATTCAGTTGTTAATGAGGTCTTTGGGGTGGGGGGAAGGTGCGGGAGGAGAGGGAGAGAGAGATAGGGTCCTGAAATGAACCTTTTGCAACATTCGCTGGAATATCCCTACCCCATTACCACACCATTTTCCATTGGAGCGCCTGAAATACCTCTTCTTTGAAGGTTTGTGTGCTTATGTGTATGAATTCCATTGCTTCCTTCTGGTTTCTGAGCAATCAGCTATGTCAGCACAGGGGCGGGGTGGGGGGCAGGCGATAATCCGCATGAGGTTTCCTTGCACATGTTTGACCTGATGCCATGAGACTTCATGGGGTCTGCAATCGATGTTGAGGACTCCCAGGGCAAATCCCTTCCCACTGCAGCAGTAACTGCACTGAAACAGGGACACCAACAGATGGCGATTGTGAGGGGGGCGGTGCCGTAACTCCAGTGAGACAGGGACACCAGCAGATGAAGATGGTGAGAGGAGCAGTAGCTGCAGTGAGACAGGGACACCAGTAGATGGAGATGGTGAGAGGGGCATTAACTGCAGTGAAACAGGGACACCAGCAGATGGAGATGGTGGGCGGACAGTAACTGCAGTGAGGCAGGGACACCAGCAGATGGAGATGGTGAGAGGGGCATTAGCTGCAGTGAAACAGGGACACCAGCAGATGGAGGTACTGAGCTATTGCTGATGGGAGACTTACTGAGAGTTTGAAAGTTTGCTGTAAATTGGAGGAATGTATGTTTGTATCAATCTGACACTTTAATGTAACCTTTAGATGCTTAATGAAAGAATTTAAATACAACTTGTGTTAAATGGTAATTTCCCAACTATGTAAACGCTTGTAACATTAACCTGGTTTCTGTTTGAAAAATTATTTTGAGTGAGTAAGCGCTAATGCAGAAATAAAACAAGATCAAATAAAGTCCAAACATTCATTTACAAATAAAAGTTCTCTGAATAAGTTGCGTTGAATTCTTCATCACTAAAGTTCTAACATCTCTCACTTCCCTTTTTGTGCTGTTATCTTCTCTACTATTAATGAGAGGAATTGAAGTATTGATGCAATTGTCTTTTGAAAATAGATATTAAATCTGCTTTCACCAACCTGTCAGACAGTGCATTCCAGACCAGAACAACTTTCCCCTGGTTATCTCCTCGCATCGCTCTCCCATTTTTATTCACCTTCATTCTGTGCTCTCTGGTTCCTGACCCCTCTCTGCTACTGGACACAAACTGTCCTCATTTATCCAAACTGAGTGAAAGAATTTGAATGTTATTTGCTTCTCCAGGGCAGCTGCAGATTAACTGGGAGCTCCTGAATTTGGACAGTGATGAACAAGTGACAAAAATCCCTCTGAATCCCCCAGGAAAGCAGAGGATAGAAACAGTCAAGATGGAAAGTGAAACAAGTGACACTTTAATGCAGCAGCAAAAACTCATTTCCAGATTCTCGAGGTAGTTATTGCTGAACGTTATGTAAAATGGAGGTGAAAAGTGAAAGACCTTTCATAAAATTTGCGCTAAATGGCTGTTTCTCAACTTTGTAAACCATTGTGACTTTACAGTGGTAAATGTTGAGAAAATTATTTTGAATGCTTACCGGCTAATGCATAAATGCAACAACATCAAGAAACGAATCATTTAGAGATATAAGTGTAAATATGGGTCAGAATTGTTCTGTGAAATGTCATCAGTTGTAAACGTTTTCTTGGCTGCATCATTTACCTGGCTGTAATTTCAGGGATAGTCATCCAGAGGAGCTGAGAAACATAAGAAAAATTGTCTGTTCTCAAACTGCAGCAAACAGGCCTCGCCAGCAAAAACTCTTTGCCAGAATTTCAAGTTATTGCTGCACTTTCTGTAAACTGGAGGTGAACAGTGAAAGGCATTTAATACAATTTGTATCAAATGGTCATTTTCCAAACAGGCTGCTCCAGGTTTTACATTTCAGCAGCTTTTCTACATTCAGTTGTTAATGAGGTCTTGGAGGTGGGGGAAGGTGCGGGAGGATAGGGAGAGAGAGATAGGGTCCTGAAGTGAACCATTTGCAACATTTGCTGGAATATCCCTACCCCATTCCCACACCATTCTCATTGGAGGGCCCGAAATATCTCATCTTTGAAGGTTTTTGTGTGTTTGTGTGCATATGTGTGTGAATGCCATTGCATTCTTCTGGTCTCTGTATAATGAGCTATGTCAGCACAGATCCTGGAATTGGAACCTGGACCCTTTCCCATCTCAGAGTAACCACTAACCGAGCTCCCTTATTTTATTATATCTCATTCCTTTCCATTGACACATTGTGTTCTCACCAGACAACTGTGAGCTCCTCCAGACTGAAGGACATATTTGCAGTAGCGCATTAAAAAAAACTACGAATTTAAAGATCATTCACATTAGAGCAAAAATCATCATCAAGCCTGTTACTGCAGATGATGATTGATTTTAATTCCTTGTCATATTTATATAAAAACAATCACCTCATTCAAACTGCTGGTTAGGCCTCAACTGCAGTATTGTGTTCGATCCTGGGCACCACACTTTAGGAAGGATGTCAAGGCCTAGGAGAGAGTGCAGAGGAGGTTTACCAGTCTCGAAGGAAGACTGTGTGTGTATGTGAGAAAGGGGAAGAGGTTTCAAGGAATGGCCGGCAATGTTGGAGTGATTAAAATTGGCTAGGAGTGATTAAAATGGAACTTTAATGGGTAATGTAATAAATTAGCAAAAGAAACAGATTTCCACTTTGATGCATCTTTGTTTTAAGATATACTAAAAGAGACAGGACTCTATACTTCAGAGAAGGATAGATTTAAGGGTGAGCTGACGCACGTTTACAAGATGAAGAAGGAAACAGATTGTGCTACAGTTGGGTTTTGTCCAATGAAACAGGTTAGTGTGGACCCTGGAAACAAGTGACACTGTATTGCAGCAGTAAAAACTCTGAGAATGTGGTCTTTATCGCTGAACTTTATATAAACTGGAGGTGAAAAGTGGAAGATCTTTAATACCATTTGTGATAAATGGCAATTTCCCAGCTTTGTAAACCTTTGTAACATCAAACTGGTAAATGTTAAGAAGGTTTTTTCGATTGATTACAGCCTGATGCATAAATACAGCAGCAAATACAGTGCAAATAAATCATTGACAAATATAACTGTAAATATGGGTGAGAATTGTGTGAAATGTCACTGGTTATAAAAGTTCTCTTGGCTGCACCATTAACCTGTCTCCAGTTTCAGTCTTTGTCACACAGTGGAATTGAAAATCTGAATAAAAACTGCCTGTTTATACTGCAGTCAAACTGGTTTCTCCAACAAAAACTCTTTGCCAGACATTTTCAGTAATTTTCTGAACTTCCTGTTAACTGGAGGTGAATAGTGAAAGACATTTAATACAATTAGTGTTAAATGGCCATTATCCAAAGCGGTCCCTCCAGGTTTTAAATTACAGCAGCGTTTCTGCTCTGTTAATGAGGTTTTTGGGGGAGGGGGAGAGAGAGACAGATAGACAGGTTTCTGTCTCTCTGTCTGTCATGGTCCATTTGGGATATGGCTGGAATATCCCTCTCTCCCTCATTTCCTGTTTACACAGAGACTCACCTTGGACTGTCCCATACCTGGGAGGGAGTGTCCAGATGGAGGAAGCTGAGATCTGGTTGGATGAGCTGTATTTTGGGTGGACTGGCTGTTTTGAGTGACAGGTTCTGGGATATATTAGGATAACATCAGCCTCCATTCTTTCTTTCCATGTGGCTGGTTTGTGAAGGTGAGTTTCTGTGTCTCAGTCTCTGTGTCCAGGTGAATTGTAAGCTGATTACAGTGTGTGTGTGTGGGTGTGAGAGAGTCCAGTCTGAATCCCCCTATCTCTGTCCAGTCCTGACCCTTTTCTCCAAATCCCACCCCAATGCCCATTTCCAGGATCTTTTCCCCATGGATGAGCTGATGGAGGGAAGGTGTTAGAGTCCAACGATGGAGCATAGACCATGTGGGATGGTGAGTATAACATGTTTATTGTCTCTCAATGCCTTTCTCCCTCCTTCTGACTCAACCTATCTCTCTCAATCTCTCTCTCAAGCTCTCCCTCTCAATCTCTCCCTCCCTCAATCTCTCCCTCCCTCAATCTCTCCCTCCCTAAATCTCTCCCTCCCGCAATCTCTCCCTCCCTCAATCTCTCTGCTTCTCTCTCTCTCTCTGTTTCTCTTTCTCTCTCCCCCTCTCTGTGTTTCTCTCTCTCTCTCCCTCTCTCAGTGTTTCTCTTTCTCCCTCTCTCAGTGTTTCTCTTTCTCCCTCTCTGTTTCTCTCTCTCTCTCCCTTTCTCTGTGTTTCTCTCTCTGTTTCTCTCTGAGTGATTGTGTGTCTTTCTGTCTCACTGGCTTTCTCTGGCCATCTCTCCCCCAGTCTCTCTTTCTCTGTCTTTGTGTTTCACTGTCTCTCTCTCTCTCTGTGATTCTCTGTGTATCTTTCTCCCATTGGTTTTCGGTCTGTGTCTCTGGTGTCTGCAATTTCTTTGTGTCTCCGTTCTTTCCCTCCACTTTTTTTCTGTCTTTTCTCTTTATTTCTCTTTGTTCTGTCATTTCTGCTTCTTGCTGTCTTTTCTCCATTTCTCTGACTTATTCTTTTCTTTGTCTCTTTCTGACTTTCTCTCCCTCTCGAACTTTGTCTCTTTCTCTCTCTCTTTCTCTGCTTTCTCACTCTTTCTTTTACCTTTTCTTCTGCTTTCTCTCTCCCTCTCTATTTGCCTCTTTCTGACTTTCTCTCTCTTTTTCTGCTTTCTCTCTCTTTCTTTGCCTCTTTCTGACTTTCTCTCTCTCTTTCTTTCCCTATTTCTGACTTTCTCTTTCTTATTCTCTGTTTCCTTTTCTTTGCCTCTTTCTGACTTTCTCACTCTTTCTTTGCCTCTTTCTGACTTTCTCTCTCTTTCTTTGTCTTTTCTGACTTTCTCTTTCTGTCTCTGTTTTCGCTCTTTTTCTTTGCCTCTTTCTGACTTTCTCTCTCTTTCTTTGCCTCTTTCTGACTTTCTCTCTCTTTCTTTGCCTCTTAAAAAGAATAAGAGAACAGTACAGCACAGGAACAGGCCATTCGGCCCTCCAAGCCTGCGCCGATCTTGATGCCTGTCTTTCTGACTTTCTTTTTCTCTTTCTCTGCTTTCTCTCTTTCTGACTTTCTCTTTCTTTCTGTTTCTGACTTTCTCTTTCTTTGCCTCTTTCTGACTTTCTCTCTCTGTTTCTGACTTTCTCTTTCTTTGCCTCTTTCTGACTTTCTCTCTCTGTTTCTGACTTTCTCTTTCTTTGCCTCTTTCTGACTTTCTCTCTCTGTTTCTGACTTTCTCTTTCTTTGCCTCTTTCTGACTTTCTCTCTCTGTTTCTGACTTTCTCTTTCTTTGCCTCTTTCTGACTTTCTCTGTTTCTGACTTTCTGTTTTTTTGCCTCTTTCTGAAATATATTATTTCTTAGTCCTGCTATCGTTCTAGTGAATCATTTTTGCATCCACTTCACTGCTTTTATATCCTTTGTATAGTAGTGACCAAAACGTTTCACAGTATTCCAAATGTGGTCTAATCAATCTTCTATGCAGGATTACCATATCTTCTCTGCTTTTCAATTCAAGGAATGAACCCCAGTGTTTTGTTTGATTCTTTCTATGGTCTTATTGACCAGCATCCCTACTTTTAGTGATGAATGCATCTTTCTCCCAGATCCCTCTGCACTTCTACCCATTTACAAATTTATTTTCCAAGTAGTGTGCAACATCTTTGTCATTCCGATCAAAATGTACTACCTCACACTGACCTATATGGAAGTTCATTCAATTACTCAGCCATTCTGTAAGTTTGCTAATGTTTTCCTGTACTGTGTTACGGTCCTCCTCTGTATTAAGTGCATCCCTACCGCTCCCTACCCACCGACCTCCCACCACAAAAAAATTGTCTTCCATAAATTCTTACATTGTATTTGCGATTCTGGAGTTCAGATCATTTATGTAAATGCTGGACAACAGTGGTCCCAGCACTCATCCTTGTGGAACATCACTTCCCACCTTTTGCCAGTGTGGGTTTTTATCCCTGTTTTATCCCATTTGTCCCTGTTTTTGTAGCCAGCTTTCCTTCCATTCTGCAACTTGTCTCATAAATCCACATGTTTGCACCATGAGCAGACTATTCAGTACCTTATCGAAGGCCTTTTGAAAATCCAAATATATTATATCTACTACATTACCCTTATCTATCCTTTCTGTTATTTTTTTCAAAGAATTCAATAAGGTTAGTTAAGCACAACTTTCCCTTCAGATATCACCTCTAAGTGTGATGAATTTATAAATTAATTCCCCTCTTTTTACCTTAAATGTTCCTATATTTTTAATCTCATCTTCCAATGTCACGTCCACTGTTTTAAGTCTTTCTGGCAAATGCCAAGGCAAAATAGTTATTTAACATTTCTGCCATTTTGCTGTCACTACCCTATGTGGTCTATCTTGATTTTTCCTTTGTTATTTCTGTGTAGAAAATGCTCCTACTTTTTGTTTAGCTTTATTATTCAATATTTTCATTTCTTTTTTTTTCTTTTTGAACATCTTTCCTAAACTCTTAGTATTCCCTTTTCTCATCCTCTCTTTTGTTGTCTCTGTACTTAGTATATAATTTTTTTTCTTTAGTTTCAACTTACCGATTATTTATTTATCCATGGTGTGTCATCATTGGCAAGTACTTCTTTTCTCCCATCCAGACTCTCAGTTGTGACTGCAGAGGACACTATTCTTCTTCTTTGGCCTCCTTGTCTCGAGAGACAATGGGTAAGCGCCTGGAGGTGGTCAGTGGTTTGTGAAGCAGCGCCTGGAGAGGCTATAAAGGCCAATTCCAGAGTGACAGACTCTTCCACAGGCACTACAGATAAAATTGGTTGTCGGGACTGTTACACAGTTGGCTCTCCCCTTGCACTTCTATCTTTTTTCCTGCCAACTGCTAAGTCTTTTCGACTCGCCACACTTTAGCCCTGACTTTATGGCTGCCCGCCAGCTCTGGCGATCACTGGCAACTAACTGCCATGACTTGTGATCAATGTCACAGGACTTCATGTCGCGTTTGCAGACATCTTTAAAGTGGAGACATGGACGGCCGGTGGGTCTGATACCAGTGACGAGCTCGCTGTACAATGTGTGTTTGGGGATCCTGCCATCTTCCATGCGGCTCACATGGCCAAGCCATCTCAGGCACCGCTGGCTCAGTAGGGTGTATATGCTGGGGATGTTGGCCGCCTTGAGGACTTCTGTGTTGGAGATACGGTCCTGCCGCCTGATGCCAAGGATTCTCCAGAGGCAGCGAAGATGGAATGAGTTGAGACGTCGCTCTTGGCTGACACACGTTGTCCAGGCCTCGCTGCCATAGAGCAAGGTACTGAGGACACAGGCTTGAAACACTCGGACATCTGTGTTCCGTGTCAGTGCGCCATTTTCCCACACTCTCTTGGCCAGTCTGGACATAGCAGTGGAAGCCTTTCCCATGCGCTTGTTGATTTCTGCATCTAGAGACAGGTTACTGGTGATACTTGAGCCGAGGTAGGTGAACTCTTGAACCACTTCCAGAGCGTGGTCGCCAATATTGTTGGATGGAGCATTTCTGACGTCCTGTCCCATGATGTTCATTTTCTTGAGGCTGATGGCTAGGCCAAATTCATTGCAGGTAGCCGCAAACCTGTCTACCCCCTGTAATTATCGAATTCCCTATGACTGCAATCTTTCTATTCAGCTCTTCACACTTCGGATGCCCTCCTATTTCACAGTGGCATGATGAGCATTCTGGCTGCACAGCCCGCATCCTTATTCTCACAGGTAACAATTATATTGCACCATTGGACAGGACCAGTGTCAAAGAACAAACAAAAGAACAAAGAACAGTACAGCACAGGAGCAGGTCATTCGGCCCTCCAAGCCTGCGCCGATCTTGATGCCTGCCTAAACTAACACCATCTGCATTTCTGGGGCCCATATCCTTCTATTCCCATCCTATTCATGTATTTGTCAAGATGTCTCTTAAACGTCGCTATCGTACCTGCTTCCACCACCTCCCCTGGCAGCAAGTTCCAGGCACTCACCACCCTCTGTGTAAAAAACTTTGCCTCGCACATCCCCTCTAAACTTTGCCCCTCGCACCTTAAACCTATGTCCCCTAGTAACTGACTCTTCCACCCTGGGAAAAAGCTTCTGACTATCCACTCTGTCCATGCCGCTTATAACTTTGTAAATCTCTATCATGTCACACCTCCACCTCCGTCGTTCCAGTGAAAACAATCCGAGTTTATCCAACCTCTCCTCATAGCTAATGCCCTCCAGACCAGGCAACATCCTGGTAAACCTCCTCTGTACTCTCTCCAAAGCCTCCACATCCTTCTGGTAGTGTGGCGACCAGAATTGCACGCAATATTCTAAGTGTGGCCTAACTAAGGTTCTGTACAGCTGCAACATGACTTGCCAAATTTTATACTCTATGCCCCAACCGATGAAGGCAAGCATGTCGTATGCCTTCTTGACTACCTTATCCACCTGCGTTGCCACTTTCAGTGACCTGTGGACCTGTTCGCCCAGTTCTCTCTGCCTGTCAATACTCCTAAGGGTTCTGCCATTTACTGTATACCTCCCACCTGCATTAGACCTTCCAAAATGCATTACCTCACATTTGTCCGGATTAAACTCCATCTGCCATTTCTCCGCCCAAGTCTCCAACCGATCTATATCCTGCTGTATCCTCTGACAATCCTCATCATTATCCGCAACTCCACCAACCTTTGTGTCGTCCGCAAACTTACTAATCAGACCAGCTACATTTTCCTCCAAATCATTTATATATACTACAAACAGCAAAGGTCCCAGCACTGATCCCTGCGGAACACCACTAGTCACATCCCTCCATTCAGAAAAGCACCCATCCACTGTTACCCTCTGTCTTCTGTGACTGAGCCAGTTCTGTATCCATCTTGCCAGCTCACCTCTGATCCTGTGTGACTTCACCTTTTGCACCAGTCTGCCATGCGGGTCCTTGTCAAAGGCTTTACTAAAGTCCAAATAGATAACATCCACTGCCCTTCCCTCATCAATCATCTTCGTCACTTCCTCAAAAAACTCAATCAAATTAGTAAGACACGACCTCCCCTTCACAAAACCATGCCGTCTCTCGCTAATAAGTTTGTTTGTTTCCAAATGGGGGTAAATCTTGTCCCGAAGAATCCTCTCTAATAGTTTCCCTACCACTGACGTAAGGCTCACCGGCCTATAATTTCCTGAATTATCCTCGCCACCCTTCTGAAACAATTGGCTATTCTCCAATCCTCTGGGACCTCACCTGTAGCCAATGAGGATGCAAAGATTTCTGTCAAGGCCCCAGCAATTTCTTCCCTTGCCTCCCTCAGTATTCTAGGGTAGATCCCTGGGGACTTATCTACCTTAATGCTTTGCAAGACACCTCCTCCTTTTTGATAATGAGATGACTGAGACTATCTGCACTCCCTTCCCTAGGCTCATCATCCACCAAGTCCTTCTCCTTGGTGAATACTGATGCAAAGTACTCATTTAGCACCTCACCCATTTCCTCTGGCTCCACGCATAGATTCCCGTCTCTGTCCTTGAGTGGGCCGACCCTTTCCCTGGTTACCCTCTTGCTCTTTATATATGTACAAAAAGCCTTGGGATTTTCCTTAATCCTGTTTGCCAATGACTTTTCATGACCCCTTTTAGCCCTCCTAACTCATTGCTTAAGTTCCTTCCTACTGTCTTTATATTCCTCAAGTGCTTCATCTGTTCCTAGCCTTACAGCCCTTACAAATGCTTCCTTTTTCTTTTTGACTGGGCTCACAATATCCCATGTTATTCAAGCCTCCCAAAACTTGCCAAACTTGTCTTTCTTCCTCACAGAAACATCCTGGTCCTGGATTCTAATCAGCTGACGTTTGAAAGACTCCCACATGTCAGATGTTGATTTACCCTCAAACAGCCGCCCCCAATCCAAATTCTTCAGTTCCTGCCTAATATTGTTATAATTAGCCTTCCCCCAATTTAGCACCTTCACCCGAGGACTACTCTTATCCTTATCCACAAGTACCTTAAAACTTATGGAATTATGGTCACTGCTCCCGAAATGCTCCCCCACTGAAACTTCGACCACCTGGCCGGGCTCATTCCCCAATACCAGGTCCAGAATGGCCCCATCCCTCGTTGGACTCTCTACATATTGTTTCAAGAAGCCCTCCTGGATGCTCCTCACAAATTCTGCCCCATCCAAGCCCCTAGCACTAAGTGAGTCCCAGTCAATATTGGGGAAGTTAAAATCACCCACCACTACAACCCTGTTACATTTACATGGGACCTCCTTCTCTGTCTCCCCTGGTTCCCATCTATCCTGTTGACTGACAGGGTATACTTTCCTCTTCCTGCATCTGTACTTTTCTCTGGGGGGTGCCTGACTGGAGAAAACAACCAATGAACTCTTCCCCCTCCCTTATGTGCCAGTGTCTCTAACACTCACTCCAGCTCAAAGACTCAGAGCTGGAGTGTCTCAAACCAGACACATTTACGACTGATGAGGGAATCCAGGACAGTCCCAATGAACACAACCTCCCACACATTACAGTCCCGACACACGATCTGCACAGCCATTATTATTTTTTTCTACTTTTTGATTTATTAGAATTAATTTAGTTCTGGATATAATAAAATTGCACAAGACCTAAATTATATGTAGGTATTTGGATTAGCTTTGGTTGCAGATCAGCTTCTAGCTAATTAGCTTTGCTTTTTAATGAACATCTATTTCATTTCCTTAAATCCAATTTATCTAGAATCATAGAAAGTTTAAGGCACAGAAAGAGGCCAATTGGCCCATCATGTCTGTGCCAGCCGAAAAACAATCCACCCATTCTAATCCCACCTTCGAGCATTTGGTCCATAGCCATGCAGATTACAGCACTTGAGGTACAGATCCAGACTGTTTTTGAATAAGTTAGGGGTTTCTCCCTCAACTACCCTTTCAGGCAGTGAGTTCCAGACCCCAACCACCCTCTGGGTGAAAAGGTTTTTCCTCATCTCCCCTCTAATTTTTCCAGCTATCACTTTAAATCTATGCCCCCTCGTCACTGACCTCTCTGCTAAGGTGAATAGATCCTTCACCTCCACTCTATCTAGGCCCCTCAAAAATTTTGTACATTTCAATCAGATCTCCCCTCAGCCTTTTCTGTTCCAAAGGGAACAACCTCAGCCTATCCAATTCTTTCCTCATCGCTGCATTTTTCCAGTCCTGGCAACATCCTCATAAATCTCCTCTGTACCCTCTCTAGTGCAATTACATCCTTTCCGCAATGAGGTATCAGATTTTAATTTAATGAAATTCAGAACACTTTAATGTTAGCAATTTTATTTTTAAAAATTGTAATCCCAGGAGCTGATTACTTAAACACATGACAATTATAGAATAAATTAAACACTTTGGCATAATTCCCTGACTTCCACCGCTCTCTTGGATGTCACTAAGAAAGGATATATTGGCCTTGGAGAGAGTGCAGTGGAGATTCACTGGACTGATACCTGGATTCCAAGGGTTAAGATACAGGGAGAGATGAAACAAAGTAGAGTTGTATTTCCTGGAATTTAGAAGATTAAGGGATGATTCAGTCAAAGTTTTCTAACTATTAAGAGGAACAGATAGAACAGATTGGGAGAAACTATTTCCAATGGTTGGGGAACCTGGGACAAGGGTCATTGTCTCAAAATTAGATCCAGACCATTCAGGTGAGAAATTAGGAAATACTTCTCCACACAAAGCGTGGCAGAAGTTTTGAACTAGCTTATGCAAATAAGAATTGATTGCTGGAGGAAAAATTATATCAGTTTATTTCAATGCTTGAGAGGACCAATGAATAATATCACTGACTTTCCAATGTCTGCTGGTTTCCGACAATTACTAATTTTAAAACTGATATTGATAGATTTTTATTACCCAAACATACTAAGTGATATGGGGCAAAGGTAGGTATATGGAGTTAGGCCACAGACCAGCCGTGGTCCCATTGAACAATGGAACAGGCACAAAGGGCTAAATAGCCGACTCCAGTTCCTATCCTGCCACCTGTAGGATACCCTACATCACTGCATCCCGCTTCTCAGCCACATACCTGCCCCTCTCCACATAGCCCCTCCCTGGCCTTTCACCCTCTCCGCCTCCCATGTTTTGTGGTGTGTAGTCATAGCAATACAGTCACTGACCTGTAATGTGTAGTATCACAATTTGGGTGAAACAACTGAACTGTAAACAACATAGAAACATCAGTTGCCCCTTCATCCCCGAAGGCTGGTCAACAATTCAACGAGATCATGGGTGATCTGCATCTGACTCCATTTATCTGCCTTGGTTCCATTTCCCCAATAATCTTGACGAGCAAAAATCTTTCGATCTGAGATTGAGGACAGCAGTGTCTGTATCACTGACCCCAGGGAGAGCAGAACAGCCCCACTGTGTCTGTATCACTGACCCCAGGGAGAGCAGAACAGTCCCATTGCGTCTGTATCACAGACCCCGGGGAAGAGCGGACCAACCCCACTGCGTCTGTATCACTGACCCCAGGGAGAGCAGAACAGCCCCACTGCGTCTGTATCACTGACCCCGGGGAAGAGCGGACCAACCCCACTGCGTCTGTATCACTGACCCCGGGGAAGAGCGGACCAACCCCACTGCATCTGTATCACTGACCCCAGGGACAGCAGAACAGCCCCACTGTGTCTGTATCACAGACCCCAGGGAGAGCAGAACAGCCCCACTGCGTCTGTATCACTGACCCCAGGGAGAGCAGAACAGCCCCACTGTGTCTGTATCACTGACCCCAGGGAGAGCAGAACAGCCCCATTGCGTCTGTATCACAGACCCCGGGGAAGAGCGGACCAACCCCACTGCGTCTGTATCACTGACCCCGGGGAAGAGCGGACCAACCCCACTGCGTCTGTATCACTGACCCCGGGGAAGAGCGGACCAACCCCACTGCGTCTGTATCACTGACCCCGGGGAAGAGCGGACCAACCCCACTGCGTCTGTATCACTGACCCCAAGGAGAGCAGAACAGCCCCACTGTGTCTGTATCACAGACCCCAGGGAGAGCAGAACAGCCCCACTGTGTCTGTATCACAGACCCCGGGGAAGAGCGGACCAACCCCACTGCGTCTGTATCACTGACCCCAGGGAAGAGCGGACCAACCCCACTGTGTCTGTATCACTGACCCCAGGGAGAGCAGAACAGCCCCACTGTGTCTGTATCACAGACCCCAGGGAGAGCAGAACAGCCCCACTGCGTCTGTATCACTGACCCCAGGGAGAGCAGAACAGCCCCACTGCGTCTGTATCACTGACCCCAGGGAGAGCCGAACAGCCACACTGTGTCTGTATCACTGACCCCAGGGAAGAGCGGACCAACCCCACTGCGTCTGTATCACTGATCCCAGGGAGTGCAGAACAGCCCCACTGTGTCTGTATCACAGACCCCAGGGAGAGCAGAACAGCCACACTGTGTCTGTATCACTGACCCCAGGGAAGAGCGGACCAACCCCACTGCGTCTGCATCACAGACCCCAGGGAGAGCAGAACAACCCCACTGTGTCTGTGTCACAGACCCCAGGCAGAGCAGAACAACCCCACTGTGTCTGTATCACTGACCCCAGGGAAGAGAGGACCAACCCCACTGTGTCTGTATCACAGACCCCGGGGAAGAGAGGACCAACCCCACTGTGTCTGTATCACAGACCCCGGGGAAGAGCGGACCAACCCCACTGCTTCTGTATCACAGACCCCGGGGAAGAGAGGACCAACCCCACTGCTTCTGTATCACAGACCCTGGGGAAGAGAGGACCAACCCCACTGTGTCTGTATTGCTGACCCCGGGGAAGAGAGGACCAACCCCACTGCTTCTGTATCACAGACCCTGGGGAAGAGCGGACCAACCCCACTGTGTCTGTATCGCTGACCCCGGGGAAGAGCGGACCAACCCCACTGTGTCTGTATCGCTGACCCCGGGGAAGAGAGGACCAACCCCACTGTGTCTGTATCACAGACCCCGGGGAAGAGCGGACCAACCCCACTGTGTCTGTATCGCTGACCCCGGGGAAGAGCGGACCAACCCCACTGCTTCTGTATCACTGACCCCGGGGAAGAGCGGACCAACCCCACTGTGTCTGTATCGCTGACCCCAGGGAAGAGCGGACCAACCCCACTGTGTCTGTATCGCTGACCCCAGGGAAGAGCGGACCAACCCCACTGTGTCTGTATCGCTGACCCCAGGGAAGAGAGGACCAACCCCACTGTGTCTGTATTGCTGACCCCAGGGAAGAGCGGACCAACCCCACGGTGTCTGTATCGCTGACCCCGGGGAAGAGCGGACCAACCCCACTGTGTCTGTATCGCTGACCCCAGGGAAAAGAGGACCAACCCTACTGTGTCTGTATCGCTGACCCCGGGGAAGAGCGGACCAACCCCACGGTGTCTGTATCGCTGACCCCGGGGAAGAGCGGACCAACCCCACTGTGTCTGTATCGCTGACCCCAGGGAAAAGAGGACCAACCCCACTGTGTCTGTATCGCTGACCCCAGGGAAGAGCAGACCAACCCCACTGTGTCTGTATCGCTGACCCCAGGGAAGAACGGACCAACCCCACTGTGTCTGTATCGCTGACCCCGGGGAAGAGCGGACCAACCCCACTGTGTCTGTATCGCTGACCCCGGGGAAGAGCAGACCAACCCCACTGTGTCTGTATCGCTGACCCCGGGGAAGAGCGGACCAACCCCACTGTGTCTGTATCACAGACCCCGGGGAAGAGCGGACCAACCCCACTGTGTCTGTATCGCTGACCCCAGGGAAGAGCAGACCAACCCCACTGTGTCTGTATCGCTGACCCCAGGGAAGAACGGACCAACCCCACTGTGTCTGTATCGCTGACCCCAGGAAAGAACGGACCAACCCCACTGTGTCTGTATCGCTGACCCCAGGGAAGAGCGGACCAACCCCACTGCGTCTGTATCGCTGACCCCAGGGAAGAGCAGACCAACCCCACTGTGTCTGTATCGCTGACCCCAGGGAAGAGCAGACCAACCCCACTGTGTCTGTATCGCTGACCCCAGGGAAGAACGGACCAACCCCACTGTGTCTGTATCGCTGACCCCAGGGAAGAACGGACCAACCCCACTGTGTCTGTATCGCTGACCCCGGGGAAGAGCGGACCAACCCCACTGTGTCTGTATCGCTGACCCCGGGGAAGAGCAGACCAACCCCACTGTGTCTGTATCGCTGACCCCGGGGAAGAGCGGACCAACCCCACTGTGTCTGTATCACAGACCCCGGGGAAGAGCGGACCAACCCCACTGTGTCTGTATCGCTGACCCCAGGGAAGAGCAGACCAACCCCACTGTGTCTGTATCGCTGACCCCAGGGAAGAACGGACCAACCCCACTGTGTCTGTATCGCTGACCCCAGGAAAGAACGGACCAACCCCACTGTGTCTGTATCGCTGACCCCAGGGAAGAGCGGACCAACCCCACTGCGTCTGTATCGCTGACCCCAGGGAAGAGCAGACCAACCCCACTGTGTCTGTATCGCTGACCCCAGGGAAGAGCAGACCAACCCCACTGTGTCTGTATCGCTGACCCCAGGGAAGAACGGACCAACCCCACTGTGTCTGTATCGCTGACCCCAGGAAAGAACGGACCAACCCCACTGTGTCTGTATCGCTGACCCCAGGGAAGAGCGGACCAACCCCACTGCGTCTGTATCGCTGACCCCAGGGAAGAGAGGACCAACCCCACTGTGTCTGTATCGCTGACCCCAGGGAAGAGCGGACCAACCCCACTGTGTCTGTATCACAGACCCCGGGGAAGAGCGGACCAACCCCACTGTGTCTGTATCGCTGACCCCGGGGAAGAGCGGACCAACCCCACTGTGTCTGTATCGCTGACCCCAGGGAAGAGCGGACCAACCCCACTGCGTCTGTATCGCTGACCCCAGGGAAGAGCGGACCAACCCCACTGTGTCTGTATCGCTGACCCCAGGGAAGAGCGGACCAACCCCACTGTGTCTGTATCGCTGACCCCAGGGAAGAGCGGACCAACCCCACTGCGTCTGTATCGCTGACCCCAGGGAAGAGAGGACCAACCCCACTGTGTCTGTATCGCTGACCCCAGGGAAGAACGGACCAACCCCACTGTGTCTGTATCGCTGACCCCAGGGAAGAGCGGACCAACCCCACTGCGTCTGTATCGCTGACCCCAGGGAAGAGCGGACCAACCCCACTGCATCTGTATCGCTGACCCCAGGGAAGAGAGGACCAACCCCACTGTGTCTGTATCACAGACCCCAGGGAAGAGCGGACCAACCCCACTGCGTCTGTATCGCTGACCCCAGGGAAGAGAGGACCAACCCCACTGTGTCTGTATCACAGACCCCGGGGAAGAGCGGACCAACCCCACTGCGTCTGTATCGCTGACCCCAGGGAAGAGCGGACCAACCCCACTGCGTCTGTATCACTGACCCCAGGGAAGAGCGGACCAACCCCACTGCGTCTGTATCACTGACCCCAGGGAAGAGCGGACCAACCCCACTGCTTCTGGACCACTGACCCCGAAGGAGAGCAGACGTGAAGGAAAAAGAAAAGGGTCAGTGCAAGAACACACCCTTGCTTAACCCCACTGGAGATAGGGAAGCTGTCTGAGGAAGCTTCATTCTGCTTGACCTGACCTTTCTGCTCTTGGTTTAGTTGGAGAATGGTGAGAAACCGTGGAGGCACCCCAATCTAGATAGTATCTTCCGCAGTCTGAGCCAGCTGACTGTATCGAGCACCTTGGCGAGATCCAGAGAAGTAGCCTACAGGCCCATGTTTTGCTCTCAGCACTTCTGGATCTGTCTTCGCACAAAAGTCAGAAGTGCTACCACAGCCCCGGGGAAATTACAATCCACCACAGAACTGCATTGACAGTAGCAACCTCAGTGCGGTAGAACAGTTTACCAATCTAGGTATCATCATCACAAATGACACCACTGCACCACTGTCAAGGACATAAACGATCGACGTTCCAAGGCCATCAGCTCCTTTGGCCGCCTCTCGAAGTGTGTCGGGTGAAACCATTCACAAGGCATCGCCACCAAAATCCAAGTATAGACAGCAGTTGTCATCACCACCTTCTTGTAGGGGTCAGAATCATGGGTTCTGTACAGGAAACAAATGTGACTACAGCAGCACTTCCATCAATGTTGACTCCAATCCATCAAGATCATCAGATGGCAGGACTACATCACAAATAATGAAGCCCTCGACAGTCAATCTGCCCAGCACTGAATGCATTCTCTTGCAACTCAAACTGTGCTGGGCAGGACATGTATAATGCATCCAGAATGCCCAAAGCAGTGCTTTACAGTAAACTAGGGTCCGGTAAGCGGGGTCGAGGTGCACCTTACAAACGGTTTAAAGACCAGCTGAAAAGACAACTCTCCCTGGCTGACAATGGCCAGTGGGTGAGGGAGCAGGAAGCCACCGACAGAGAAAGCTGGTGCACAACATCCACGTACGCAGCCGACAAATTTGAAGCAGACAGACGTGGGGCTGCTGAAGAAAGGCGCAGACAACAGAAGTCTGCTTATACCAGAGCCCCTCCAAACCAGTTCTTGTGTCCTAATGGCTTAAGAGCCTGCAGGTCAAGGCTTGGCCTCTCGAGCCACCAACTATCATGCAAATTCAGACATGCCTTCCCATGATCTCCGCCTGCGAAACATGTACTATCACAGCACAAAAGCAAGGAAACTATGCTAAAGCTTAATAATGAGGTTAGGCCTCATCTGGAGTCTTGTTTCCAATTCTGAGAACTACATTTTAAAGGATGACAAGGTCTTGGAGAAGGTGCAGAAGAGATTGCCTTGGAATGGTTCCAAGGACGAGGGACATTGGTTATGTGGAGAGACAGGAGAAGCTGATATTGTTCTCCTGAAAGCAGAGCAGGTTAAGAGGAGATTTGATAGAGCTGTTTGATGGAATAAATAAAAAGAAATGGTTTCCAGTTGCAGAAGAGTCAGTAACCAGAGAGCACAGACGTAAGGCGATTGGCGAAAGAACCGGAAGCAACACGAGGAAACTGTTTTATACCATGTGCTGTTACGGTCCGGAATGCACATTCCGAAAGTGCTGGAAGCGGATTCAATTGTGAAATTCAAAAGAGAATTGAATACTAAAGGGAAATCATTTATAGGGCTTAGTGGAAAGATCAGGGGAGTGAGATTAATTGGATAGCTCTACCAAAGAGGTGGCACAGACGTGATGGATCGAATGGCCTCCTTCTGCACTGTACAATTCTCTGACACCTGTACACTGTGAAGGCTTGATCTTTCTCCTGAGCATTATATCAGAATTTCCCATTTCATTTTCCTTAACTTAATGGGCCCATGAATCAGACGTATTGAAGTTCTTAAGATGCAAACACGATCAAAGATCCTGAGAGACATCAGTGGACCTTTGCAGCTTCTCTGTCTGAACTGAACCTGTCCTCATGCCCTCGAGGATGCGAAGACAGTGTCTGACCTACTGACCGATCAGAAACTGAACTTCTTTATCCGGTGTGTGTATTGGGGGGGGTGGGGGTGTGGTGGGGCTGGGATTTGAATCCAGGTCCCAAAGATTAAACGATAGTTAACAATTTGAATGAGCAAACAAGCTTGAATAGCAAGTATGTATATGATGAATATTTTATTGATATAATATTTTTAACAGTAATACAGTTACAACAGGAAGCGGACACTGGGTATCCCAAAACAGCACCAACACCATGTGTCTCAGGAACCAATATTGACTGTACAATTGCCGGTAACTGTCACAAACTATTTACAAATCCTGAAAATAGGACCATAATCTTCCACAAGAAACTACATTCTTTTCATTTTCACTCAAAGAATCTGGCGATAGGAAGGATGGACAGATAGGAGTGTGTGGGTGGGGGGGGGGCTGGGGTGACGACAGGAGGGCGACTGAGGGGGGCGGGGCCCCGAGTGGAGGGCGACTGAGGGGGGCGGGGCCCCGAGTGGAGGGCGACTGAGGAGGGCGGGGCCCCGAGTGGAGGGCGACTGAGGGGGGCGGGGCCCCGAGTGGAGGGCGACTGAGGGGGGCGGGGCCCCGAGTGGAGGGCGACTGAGGGGGCGGGGCCCCGAGTGGGGGGCGACTGAGGGGGCGGGGCCCCGAATGGAGGACGACTGGGGGGCGGGGCCCCGAATGGAGGACGACTGGGGGGGGCGGGGCCCCGAATGGAGGGCGACTGAGGGGGGCGGGGCCCCGAGTGGAGGGCGACTGAGGGGGCGGGGCCCCGAGTGGGGGGCGACTGAGGGGGCGGGGCCCCGAATGGAGGACGACTGGGGGGGGCGGGGCCCCGAATGGAGGACGACTGGGGGGGGCGGGGCCCCGAATGGAGGACGACTGGGGGGGGCGGGGCCCCGAATGGAGGACGACTCGGGGGGGGGGGGGGGGCAGGGCCCAGAGTGGAGGGCGACTGGGGGGGTCAGGGCCCCGAGTGGAGGGCGACTGGGGGGGGCAGGGCCCCGAGTGGAGGGCGACTGGGGGGGGCAGGTCCCGAGTGGAGGGCGACTGGGGGGGGCAGGGCCCCGAGTGGAGGGCGACTGGGGGGGGCATCGCCCCGAGTGGAGGGCGACTGGGGGGGGGGGAGGGCCCCGAGTGGAGGGCGACTGGGGGGGGGGGGGGAGGGCCCCGAGTGGAGGACGACTGGGGGGGGCATCGCCCCGAGTGGAGGGCGACTGGGGGGGGCATCGCCCCGAGTGGAGGGCGACTGGGGGGGGGGGGCAGGGCCCCGAGTGGAGGGCGACTGGGGGGGGGGGGCGGGGCCCCGAGTGGAGGGCGACTGTGGTGGGCAGGGCCCTGAGTGCAGGGCGACTGGGGGGGGGGGGCAGCGCCCCGAGTGGAGGGCGACTGGGGGGGGCAGCGCCCCGAGTGGAGGGCGACTGGGGGGGGCAGCGCCCCGAGTGGAGGGCGACTGGGGGGGGCAGCACCCCGAGTGGAGGGCGACTGGGGGGGGCAGCACCCCGAGTGGAGGGCGACTGGGGGGGCAGCGCCCCGAGTGGAGGGCGACTGGGGGGGGCAGCGCCCCGAGTGGAGGGCGACTGGGGGGGGCAGCGTCCCGAGTGGAGGGCGACTGGGGGGGGCAGCGTCCCGAGTGGAGGGCGACTGGGGGGGGCAGCGTCCCGAGTGGAGGGCGACTGGGGGGGGCAGCGTCCCGAGTGGAGGGCGACTGGGGGGGGCAGCGCCCCGAGTGGAGGGCGACTGGGGGGGGCAGCGCCCCGAGTGGAGGGCGACTGGGGGGGGCAGCGCCCCGAGTGGAGGGCGACTGGGGGGGGCATCGCCCCGAGTGGAGGGCGACTGGAGGGGGCATCGCCCCGAGTGGAGGGCGACTGGGGGGGGTGGGGCAGGGCCCCGAGTGGAGGGCGACTGGGGGGGGGGGGTGGGGCAGGGCCCCGAGTGGAGAGCGACTGGGGGGGGCGGGGCCCCGATTGGTGGGCAGTAGGGGCCAGAGGAGCCCCGAGAGGTGGGCAGCAGAGGTGAGGGAGAAAGGAGGAGGAGGTTGGGGAGGGAGGAAGGAGTCTCGGAGATCTTGTTGGTCATTCTGTTTATGCCCTGTTCCTTGGGGTTCCTCTGTGGCGACAGCATCAACTCCCCCCACCCCAGTCCTGTCTGTAGACCACGATCACCAGCACCAGAGAAGGATCCTTAGCTTTTCCTGATGGGGAAGCTCGGGTACAGAAGCGTGTTGTCTGGGCAGGAGGAGTTCCAGAACACAGCAAAGATCTGGACTCAGATTGTGGGGAGGGCAACAAGCAGCGAGCTGGCTCCACTCCCCACACGCGTGAGGCTTCCCTGCAGTAGAGCCACAGGCCCTGCAGCAGAGTGCGACTCTGGCTCCAGCCCCTCACTCCGGCCCCTCCGAGGGGAGACTTGGCCTTCCTCTGCCTCTCAGGATTAAGTCCAATGACCACAGCTAAATGTCTGCCATGGGATCATTTCTGAAGCAACATTAAGGCTCCTCGGATGCCATGTGGCTCCCTTCCTCCAGACGGCTCCCTTCCTCCAGACGGCTCCCTTCCTCCAGACGGCTCCCTTCCTCCAGATGGTTGCCCTCTTCCAGACGGGTCCACACCTCCAGACGGATGCCCCCCTCCAGACAGCTGCCCTCCTCCAGGCGAGTCCACCCCTCCAGACGGGTCTCCTCCTCCAAACTGCCATCTCCCATGAGCGGCTGCTCTTCCACAAAGGCTGCACCCTCAATGAAACTGGGCCCTTCCCCAAAAGCTCCACTCTCCTCCAGAGCTGCCAGGCTGGTCACAGAGGCCAGCAGCACCTCGGGGTGACTCTTGCTCTTGTGGGCAGATACATTGTCCTTCTTCTCAAACTTCTTGCCGCAAATGTCACAGGAGAACTGGTAGCCGGACTCGGCATCGTGTTTCTTCATGTGCCAGTTCAACGAGGCCTTCTGTCTGCAGGTAAATCCACAGATCTCACACCTGGACAGAGAGAGAGAGAGAGAAAAGATGTGTGGAAGACAGAAAGACAAGTGCCTGCCCCAGGGGCCGGGGGGGGGGGGGGGGAAGGGGGGCGGGAGAGGGGGGGGGGTGGCGACAGAGATTCCCGACGCTCCGCACTTATTCTGCAACCCCGATTCAACACCACCCCCCTCGACCACCCCCCACCGAGCCCGGATGCACTGCCCCGATTCTGCTGTCACACCCCAGACTTACTGCAGTGGTTTCTCTCCAGTATGAATCCGTCTGTGAACCACCAGGTTCTTGTCAGTCTTGAAAGCTCGGCCACAGAACTCACAAATGTAATTCCGCTCATCTGTAAAACAAAGCCAAGCGTGAATATTCAACTAAGGGAGTCGGCATTAGGCCAAGCACTCAGCTGTGCCTGTAGCTGACAGCAGGGTGGAAGCAGGGGAGGGGAATGTAAGGGGGGGGGAAGGAGGGGACATGAGCGGCACACTTAAGAGTGAAGCAATAACTAATGCCGTGGCCTGCAGAAGGCAGCTCCATCTGTCCTGCACGGGTCCTGAAGATACACACAGCGTCAGGTCAATTCAAGAAGTGACTCCAGTCCAGTGCAGAAAGCAGGTCACAGATCATCCCTCAAGGAGATTCATCATCAAAAAACCTGGGTTGGAGGGGCAGGCCGGGGGTGGAATCCAGGGCAGGAAACTGTCGCAGGACACCAAGAACTAGTGCGAGGGCAAAGATTCAGCTTGCTGCCTTTGGCATCACTCTTGTCTTTAGGTCAACAGGTGATGGACTCCCGTCCTGTTACAGAGTTCTGAGCACAATACTGAGGGAGCGCTGCACTGTCGGAGGGTCGGTACTGAGGGAGCGCCGCGCTGTCGGAGGGTCGGTACTGAGGGAGCGCCGCGCTGTCGGAGGGTCGGTACTGAGGGAGCGCCGCGCTGTCGGAGGGTTGGTACTGAGGGAGCGCCGCACTGTCGGAGGGTCGGTACTGAGGGAGCGCCGCACTGTCGGAGGGTCGGTACTGAGGGAGCGCCGCACTGTCGGAGGGTCGGTACTGAGGGAGCGCCGCACTGTCGGAGGATCGGTACTGAGGGAGCGCCGCGCTGTCGGAGGGTCGGTACTGAGGGAGCGCCGCGCTGTCGGAGGGTCGGTACTGAGGGAGCGCCGCGCTGTCGGAGGGTCGGTACTGAGGGAGCGCCGCACTGTCGGAGGGTCGGTACTGAGGGAGCGCCGCACTGTCGGAGGGTCGGTACTGAGGGAGCGCCGCACTGTCGGAGGGTCGGTACTGAGGGAGCGCCGCACTGTCGGAGGGTCGGTACTGAGGGAGCGCCGCACTGTCGGAGGGTCGGTACTGAGGGAGTGCCGCACTGTCGGAGGGTCGGTACTGAGGGAGTGCCGCACTGTCGGAGGGTCGGTACTGAGGGAGTGCCGCACTGTCGGAGGGTCGGTATTGTGGGAGCGGCGCACTGTCGGAGGGTCGGTACTGAGGGAGTGCCGCACTGTCGGAGGGTCGGTACTGAGGGAGCGCCGCACTGTCGGAGGGTCGGTACTGAGGGAGTGCCGCACTGTCGGAGGGTCGGTACTGAGGGAGTGCCGCACTGTCGGAGGGTCGGTACTGTGGGAGCAGCGCACTGTCGGAGGGTCGGTACTGAGGGAGTGCCGCACTGTCGGAGGGTCGGTACTGAGGGAGCGCCGCACTGTCGGAGGGTCGGTACTGAGGGAGCGCCGCACTGTCGGAGGGTCGGTACTGAGGGAGTGCCGCACTGTCGGAGGGTCGGTACTGAGGGAGTGCCGCACTGTCGGAGGGTCGGTACTGTGGGAGCGGCGCGCTGTCGGAGGGTCGGTACTGAGGGAGTGCCGCACTGTCGGAGGGTCGGTACTGAGGGAGTGCCGCACTGTCGGAGGGTCGGTACTGAGGGAGCGCCGCACTGTCGGAGGGTCGGTACTGAGGGAGCGGCGCACTGTCGGAGGGTCGGTACTGAGGGAGTGCCGCACTGTCGGAGGGTCGGTACTGAGGGAGTGCCGCACTGTCGGAGGGTCGGTACTGAGGGAGTGCCGCACTGTCGGAGGGTCAGTACTGAGGGAGCAGTCGTGAGGCAGTAATGCAATCTTGGAGGGGACTATATGCTAGGGCTAAAAAGCGATCGAGTGACACAGCAGCAAGTGATTTTGAATGAAGGTGGGAGGCACAGGGATGTGAACACCGATGGTCAGATGAATCAAAGCCACACTCACCACTGTGCAATTTCTCGTGCTCCTCCATCTGTGTCTTGAAGCGAAAGATGCGTCCACAGCTGGGGTAAGAGCAAGCGAAGGTCCGGTGCAGCATGTGCTGGTACTTCATGTGGCGCTGAATCAAGAGAAAAGGGCAAGGTGAGGGAGGAAGGAGGGGATGGCGAGAGACGGATAGACAAAGACAGAGAAAGAGAGAAAAGAGGTGGGGAACAAAGAGGGAGATGGGAGGGGGAGAGATACAGATGGGGCAGAGAGAGACAGGTGAGCGGGAAGAGAGGGAGAGGGAGAGTGGGAAGGGATGGGGGGAATCTGGAATGGAGGGAGGGAGGGAGCGGGAACGTAGAGAGAGATGGGGGAGCGGGAAGGGAGATGGAGAGAGGGGGAGCGGGAAGGGAACGAGAGACATGGGGGAGGGGAAGGCGATGAAGAGAGAGGGGGAGCGGGAAGGGAACGAGAGAGATCGGGGAGGGGGAAGGGAGATGGAGAGACATGGGGGAGTGGGAAGGGAGATGGAGAGACATGGGGGAGTGGGAAGGGAGATGGAGAGACATGGGGGAGTGGCAAGGGAGATGGAGAGACATGGGGGAGTGGCAAGGGAGATGGAGAGACATGGGGGAGTGGCAAGGGAGATGGAGAGACATGGGGGAGTGGCAAGGGAGATGGAGAGACATGGGGGAGTGGCAAGGGAGATGGAGAGATAGGGTGAGGGGCAAGGGAGATGGAGAGACATGGGGGAGTGGCAAGGGAGATGGAGAGACATGGGGGAGTGGCAAGGGAGATGGAGAGACATGGGGGAGTGGCAAGGGAGCTGGAGAGATAGGGTGAGGGGCAAGGGAGATGGAGAGACATGGGGGAGGGGCAAGGGAGATGGAGAGACATGAGAGACGGGGGAGCGGGGAGAGAGACGGGGGAGCGGGGAGAGAGACGGGGGAGCGGGGAGAGAGACGGGGGAGCGGGGAGAGAGACGGGGGAGCGGGGAGAGAGACGGGGGAGCGGGGAGAGAGACGGGGGAGCGGGGAGAGAGACGGGGGAGCGGGGAGAGAGACGGGGGAGCGGGGAGAGAGACGGGGGAGCGGGGAGAGAGACGGGGGAGCGGGGAGAGAGACGGGGGAGCGGGGAGAGAGACGGGGGAGCGGGGAGAGAGACGGGGGAGCGGGGAGAGAGACGGGGGAGCGGGGAGAGAGACGGGGGAGCGGGGAGAGAGACGGGGGAGCGGGGAGAGAGACGGGGGAGCGGGGAGAGAGACGGGGGAGCGGGGAGAGAGACGGGGGAGCGGGGAGAGAGACGGGGGAGCGGGGAGAGAGACGGGGGAGCGGGGAGAGAGACGGGGGAGCGGGGAGAGAGACGGGGGAGCGGGGAGAGAGACGGGGGAGCGGGGAGAGAGACGGGGGAGCGGGGAGAGAGACGGGGGAGCGGGGAGAGAGACGGGGGAGCGGGGAGAGAGACGGGGGAGCGGGGAGAGAGACGGGGGAGCGGGGAGAGAGACGGGGGAGCGGGGAGAGAGACGGGGGAGCGGGGAGAGAGACGGGGGAGCGGGAAGAGAGACGGGGGAGCGGGAAGAGAGACGGGGGAGCGGGGAGAGAGACGGGGGAGCGGGGAGAGAGACGGGGGAGCGGGGAGAGAGACGGGGGAGCGGGGAGAGAGACGGGGGAGCGGGGAGAGAGACGGGGGAGCGGGGAGAGAGACGGGGGAGCGGGGAGAGAGACGGGGGAGCAGGGAGAGAGACGGGGGAGCGGGGAGAGAGACGGGGGAGCGGGGAGAGAGACGGGGGAGCGGGGAGAGAGACGGGGGAGCGGGGAGAGAGAGAAAGAGACGGGGTAGCGGGGAGAGAGAGAAAGAGACGGGGTAGCGGGGAGAGAGAGAAAGAGACGGGGTAGCGGGGAGAGAGAGAAAGAGACGGGGTAGCGGGGAGAGAGAGAAAGAGACGGGGTAGCGGGGAGAGAGACGGGGGAGCGGGGAGAGAGAGGGGGAGCGATGAGGGAGAGAAGAGGTGCGGGGAAGGGGGAGAGGGGGAGCTGGGAGGGAGAGAGGGGGAGCGGGGAGGGAGAGAGGGGGAGCGGAGAGGGAGAGAGGGGGAGAGAGGGGGAGCGGAGAGGGAGAGAGGGGGAGCGGGGAGGGAGAGAGGGGGAGAGGGGGAGCAGGAAGGGAGAGAGGGGGAGCGGGATGGAAGAGTGGGGGAGAGGGGGAGCGCGAAGGGAGAGAGGGGGAGCGGGGAGGGAGAGAGGGGGAGCGGGGAGGGAGAGAGGGGGAGCGGGGAGGGAGAGAGGGGGAGCGGGGAGGGAGAGAGGGGGAGCGGGGAGGGAGAGAGGGGGAGCGGGGAGGGAGAGAGCGGGAGCGGGGAGGGAGAGAGGGGGAGCGGGGAGGGAGAGAGGGGGAGCGGGGAGGGAGAGAGGGGGAGCGGGGAGGGAGAGAGGGGGAGCGGGGAGGGAGAGAGGGGGAGCGGGGAGGGAGAGAGGGGGAGCGGGGAGGGAGAGAGGGGGAGCGGGGAGGGAGAGAGGGGGAGCGGGGAGGGAGAGTAGAGGAGCGGGGAGGGAGAGTAGAGGAGCGGGGAGGGAGAGTAGAGGAGCGGGGAGGGAGAGTAGAGGAGCGGGGAGGGAGAGTAGAGGAGCGGGGAGGGAGAGTAGAGGAGGAGTCGTGGTTTGGGGAGGAGACAGCCCAGCACTTTTCCTACCTTCAAATACTGAGGATTCGAGACTATTTTCCCACATCCCTCAAATTCACAGCGAACGTACTGTTTCTGTATTTTCTTCCTGGTTAAGACAGAGCGAAAGGGACACAGAGCGAGAGAGAGAGAGAGAAGGAGGGGTGGGGAGTGTGAGACAGAGAGAGAGAACACTGGCTGAAGATACGGTGACACAAACTGAAGTACAAGCCAATTCTGTGCTGGCAAGGACAGGGCACAGAAACTCACTGGATATCTCGACACAAGAGTCGAATGTGCTCCTTTGGTCACACAGTTTCAGGGAGTTCTTGCACAGTGAAGGAGGTCGGTCATGTTCACTAGGATAAGGGACCGCCCTGCAAGTCTCTACAGATCCTGTCCCCACTGCAGACCCACTGTGAGCCCTCCATCTCCGCACTCTGGCACTGAGCCTTCCCTTTCCCACTAGTGTACACACTGACTCCGTGTTCCCCGACCTCCAGGGTACATGGTGGCGCCCTCCCCAATTTACACACTATGTCTCTGAGAACCTCCTCCTCCCCAACCCCATCTCCCCCCGGTGTATACAAAATGGCTCCGTTCCCCTCCCCCAGCGCACACACAGTGGCTTCGTTCCCCTCCCCCCAGTGTACACACAGTGGCTCCGTTCCCCTCCCCCGATGCACACAGTAGCTCCGTTCCCCTCCCCCCAGTGTACACACAGTAGCTCCGTTCCCCTCCCTCCAGTGTACACACAGTAGCTCCATTCCCCTCCCCCCAGTGTACACACTGTGGCTACGTGCCCCTCCCCCCAGTGTACACACAGTAGCTCCGTGCCCCTCCCCCCAGTGTACACACAGTAGCTCCGTGCCCCTCCCCCCAGTGTACACACAGTAGCTCCCTGCCCCTCCCCCCAGTGTACACACAGTAGCTCCCTGCCCCTCCCCCCAGTGTACACACAGTAGCTCCCTGCCCCTCCCCCCAGTGTACACACAGTAGCTCCCTGCCCCTCCCCCCAGTGTACACACTGTAGCTCCGTGCCCCTCCCCCACAGTGTACACACAGTAGCTCCCTGCCCCTCCCCCCAGTGTACACACAGTAGCTCCCTGCCCCTCCCCCCCAGTGTACACACAGTAGCTCCCTGCCCCTCCCCCCAGTGTACACATCGTGGCTTTATGCCCCGCCCCAGTGTAGTCACTTGATCTGTGCCCTCCTCCCTCCACCCAGTCAGACTCACCGGATCTTTTTTGGCTGCTCGCTTGGATCTCGTTTCCCTCGACGTTTCTGAGTTTTGCTGCAGGTTAGCAAGAGGAACAATGAGAAACCATTTGTAATAAAGTCAACAAACATCGGATTAGTGAACAGCAACTTACTGGCGGAGTGTGCAGGGGGCAGAAAGGAAACTGGACATGGGGAGGGTGGAAGGTTGGTGCATTACTGACGATTGAATATATAGCTCTGTGATCACTGCACGAAGGCTGGCCCAGAACATTCAACCCGATGCCAAAGGCTCCCAGTACGGGGACTATTAGAACAATATTCCCTGTGCTAATCTGGCTGATTCCAATGATGAACTACAACAGCTGAATGGGGAAATCGGGTAGAAGGGTCACTGACTCGAAACATTAACTCTGCTTATCTTTCCACAGATGCTGCCAGACCTGCTGAGTATTTCCAGCATTTCTTGTTTTTACTTCAGATTTCCAGCATCCACAGTATTTTGCTTTTATCTCTACCTGATTATTGTTTCCTCAGGGGATTTCTTCGTGCTATTCCTGCGAGGTCTTCCCCTCCTCTTCTCTCGGTCAGAACCACTAGAAAATACAATCAATATATAGAAATCCAAAACCATGCAGAGACTGAATCACCAAAAATCTCAGCAAATGGGGTGCATGTAGGACGCGCGGTGCGGATCCATGCAGTCTGGATCCACACGCAGCGTCCAGGGACACACGGTCCGGATACAGGTACAGCATTCTGGAACAAACGGTCCGGAAATAGGGAGAGCATTCTGGAACAAACAGTTCAGATAGACGGGGAGGTTCAGGAACAAACAGTTCTGATAGACGGGGAGGTTCAGGAACAAACAGTTCTGATAGACGGGGAGGTTCAGGAACAAACAGTTCTGATAGACGGGGAGTTTCAGGAACAAACAGTTCTGATAGACGGGGAGGTTCAGGAACAAACAGTTCTGATAGACGGGGAGGTTCAGGAACAAACAGTTCTGATAGACGGGGAGTTTCAGGAACAAACAGTTCTGATAGACGGGGAGTTTCAGGAACAAACAGTTCAGATAGACGGGGAGGTTCAGGAACAAACAGTTCTGATAGACGGGGAGGTTCAGGAACAAACAGTTCTGATAGACGGGGAGTTTCAGGAACAAACAGTTCAGATAGACGGGGAGGTTCAGGAACAAACAGTTCTGATAGACGGGGAGGTTCAGGAACAAACAGTTCTGATAGACGGGGAGTTTCAGGAACAAACAGTTCAGATAGACGGGGAGGTTCAGGAACAAACAGTTCTGATAGACGGGGAGGTTCAGGAACAAACAGTTCTGATAGACGGGGAGGTTCAGGAACAAACAGTTCAGATAGACGGGGAGGTTCAGGAACAAACAGTTCAGATAGACGGGGAGGTTCAGGAACAAACAGTTCTGATAGACGGGGAGGTTCAGGAACAAACAGTTCTGATAGACGGGGAGGATCAGGAACAAACAGTTCAGATCGACGGGGAGGTTCAGGAACAAACAGTTCTGATAGACGGGGAGTTTCAGGAACAAACAGTTCAGATAGACGGGGAGGTTCAGGAACAAACAGTTCTGATAGACGGGGAGGTTCAGGAACAAACAGTTCTGATAGACGGGGAGGTTCAGGAACAAACAGTTCTGATAGACGGGGAGGTTCAGGAACAAACAGTTCAGATAGACGGGGAGGTTCAGGAACAAACAGTTCAGATAGACGGGGAGGTTCAGGAACAAACAGTTCTGATAGACGGGGAGGTTCAGGAACAAACAGTTCTGATAGACGGGGAGGATCAGGAACAAACAGTTCAGATAGACGGGGAGGTTCAGGAACAAACAGTTCTGATAGACGGGGAGTTTCAGGAACAAACAGTTCTGATAGACGGGGAGTTTCAGGAACAAACAGTTCTGATAGACGGGGAGTTTCAGGAACAAACAGTTCAGATAGACGGGGAGGTTCAGGAACAAACAGTTCTGATAGACGGGGAGGTTCAGGAACAAACAGTTCTGATAGACGGGGAGGTTCAGGAACAAACAGTTCTGATAGACGGGGAGGTTCAGGAACAAACAGTTCTGATAGACGGGGAGGATCAGGAACAAACAGTTCTGATAGACGGGGAGGATCAGGAACAAACAGTTCTGATAGACGGGGAGTTTCAGGAACAAACAGTTCTGATAGACGGGGAGGTTCAGGAACAAACAGTTCTGATAGACGGGGAGGTTCAGGAACAAACAGTTCTGATAGACGGGGAGTTTCAGGAACAAACAGTTCTGATAGACGGGGAGTTTCAGGAACAAACAGTTCTGATAGACAGGGAGGTTCAGGAACAAACAGTTCAGATAGACGGGGAGGTTCAGGAACAAACAGTTCTGATAGACGGGGAGGTTCAGGAACAAACAGTTCTGATAGACGGGGAGGTTCAGGAACAAACAGTTCTGATAGACGGGGAGGTTCAGGAACAAACAGTTCTGATAGACGGGGAGGTTCAGGGACAAACAGTTCTGATAGACGGGGAGGTTCAGGAACAAACAGTTCTGTTAGACGGGGAGGATCAGGAACAAACAGTTCTGATAGACGGGGAGTTTCAGGAACAAACAGTTCTGATAGACGGCGAGGATCAGGGACAAACAGTTCTGATAGACGGGGAGGTTCAGGAACAAACAGTTCAGATAGACGGGGAGGTTCAGGAACAAACAGTTCAGATAGACGGGGAGGTTCAGGAACAAACAGTTCTGATAGACAGGGAGGTTCAGGAACAAACAGTTCTGATAGACGGGGAGGTTCAGGAACAAACAGTTCTGATAGACGGGGAGGTTCAGGAACAAACAGTTCTGATAGACGGGGAGTTTCAGGAACAAACAGTTCTGATAGACGGGGAGTTTCAGGAACAAACAGTTCTGATAGACAGGGAGGTTCAGGAACAAACAGTTCAGATAGACGGGGAGGTTCAGGAACAAACAGTTCTGATAGACGGGGAGGTTCAGGAACAAACAGTTCTGATAGACGGGGAGGTTCAGGAACAAACAGTTCTGATAGACGGGGAGGTTCAGGAACAAACAGTTCTGATAGACGGGGAGGTTCAGGGACAAACAGTTCTGATAGACGGGGAGGTTCAGGAACAAACAGTTCTGTTAGACGGGGAGGATCAGGAACAAACAGTTCTGATAGACGGGGAGTTTCAGGAACAAACAGTTCTGATAGACGGCGAGGATCAGGGACAAACAGTTCTGATAGACGGGGAGGTTCAGGAACAAACAGTTCTGATAGACAGGGAGTTTCAGGGACAAACAGTTCTGATAGACGGGGAGTTTCAGGAACAAACAGTTCTGATAGACGGGGAGGTTCAGGAACAAACAGTTCTGATAGACGGGGAGGTTCAGGAACAAACAGTTCTGATAGACGGGGAGGATCAGGAACAAACAGTTCTGATAGACGGGGAGGTTCAGGAACAAACAGTTCTGATAGACAGGGAGTTTCAGGGACAAACAGTTCTGATAGACGGGGAGGATCAGGAACAAACAGTTCTGATAGACGGGGAGGTTCAGGAACAAACAGTTCAGATAGACAGGGAGTTTCAGGGACAAACAGTTCTGATAGACGGGGAGTTTCAGGAACAAACAGTTCAGATAGACAGGGAGTTTCAGGGACAAACAGTTCAGATAGACGGGGAGTTTCAGGAACAAACAGTTCAGATAGACAGGGAGTTTCAGGAACAAACAGTTCTGATAGACGGGGAGGATCAGGAACAAACAGTTCTGATAGACAGGGAGTTTCAGGAACAAACAGTTCTGATAGACGGGGAGGATCAGGAACAAACAGTTCTGATAGACAGGGAGTTTCAGGAACAAACAGTTCTGATAGACGGGGAGGATCAGGAACAAACAGTTCTGATAGACGGGGAGGTTCAGGAACAAACAGTTCTGATAGACGGGGAGTTTCAGGAACAAACAGTTCTGATAGACAGGGAGTTTCAGGAACAAACAGTTCTGATAGACGGGGAGGATCAGGAACAAACAGTTCTGATAGACAGGGAGTTTCAGGGACAAACAGTTCAGATAGACGGGGAGTTTCAGGAACAAACAGTTCTGATAGACGGGGAGTTTCAGGAACAAACAGTTCTGATAGACGGGGAGGTTCAGGAACAAACAGTTCTGATAGACGGGGAGGTTCAGGAACAAACAGTTCTGATAGACGGGGAGGTTCAGGAACAAACAGTTCTGATAGACGGGGAGTTTCAGGAACAAACAGTTCTGATAGACGGGGAGGTTCAGGAACAAACAGTTCTGATAGACGGGGAGGTTCAGGAACAAACAGTTCTGATAGACAGGGAGGTTCAGGAACAAACAGTTCTGATAGACGGGGAGGTTCAGGAACAAACAGTTCTGATAGACGGGGAGGTTCAGGAACAAACAGTTCTGATAGACGGGGAGGTTCAGGGACAAACAGTTCAGATAGACGGGGAGGTTCAGGAACAAACAGTTCTGATAGACGGGGAGGATCAGGAACAAACAGTTCTGATAGACGGGGAGATTCAGGGACAAACAGTTCTGATAGACGGGGAGGTTCAGGAACAAACAGTTCTGATAGACGGGGAGGTTCAGGAACAAACAGTTCTGATAGACGGGGAGGTTCAGGAACAAACAGTTCTGATAGACGGGGAGGATCAGGAACAAACAGTTCTGATAGACAGGGAGGTTCAGGAACAAACAGTTCTGATAGACGGGGAGGTTCAGGAACAAACAGTTCTGATAGACGGGGAGGTTCAGGAACAAACAGTTCTGATAGACGGGGAGGTTCAGGAACAAACAGTTCTGATAGACGGGGAGGTTCAGGAACAAACAGTTCAGATAGACGGGGAGGTTCAGGAACAAACAGTTCTGATAGACGGGGAGGTTCAGGAACAAACAGTTCTGATAGACGGGGAGGTTCAGGAACAAACAGTTCTGATAGACGGGGAGGTTCAGGAACAAACAGTTCTGATAGACGGGGAGGATCAGGAACAAACAGTTCTGATAGACGGGGAGGATCAGGAACAAACAGTTCTGATAGACGGGGAGTTTCAGGAACAAACAGTTCTGATAGACGGGGAGGTTCAGGAACAAACAGTTCTGATAGACGGGGAGGTTCAGGAACAAACAGTTCTGATAGACGGGGAGGTTCAGGAACAAACAGTTCTGATAGACGGGGAGTTTCAGGAACAAACAGTTCTGATAGACGGGGAGTTTCAGGAACAAACAGTTCTGATAGACAGGGAGGTTCAGGAACAAACAGTTCAGATAGACGGGGAGGTTCAGGAACAAACAGTTCTGATAGACGGGGAGGTTCAGGAACAAACAGTTCTGATAGACGGGGAGTTTCAGGAACAAACAGTTCTGATAGACGGGGAGGTTCAGGAACAAACAGTTCTGATAGACGGGGAGGATCAGGAACAAACAGTTCTGATAGACGGGGAGATTCAGGGACAAACAGTTCTGATAGACGGGGAGGTTCAGGAACAAACAGTTCTGATAGACGGGGAGGTTCAGGAACAAACAGTTCTGATAGACGGGGAGGTTCAGGAACAAACAGTTCTGATAGACGGGGAGGATCAGGAACAAACAGTTCTGATAGACAGGGAGGTTCAGGAACAAACAGTTCTGATAGACGGGGAGGTTCAGGAACAAACAGTTCTGATAGACGGGGAGGTTCAGGAACAAACAGTTCTGATAGACGGGGAGGTTCAGGAACAAACAGTTCTGATAGACGGGGAGTTTCAGGAACAAACAGTTCAGATAGACGGGGAGGTTCAGGAACAAACAGTTCTGATAGACGGGGAGGTTCAGGAACAAACAGTTCTGATAGACGGGGAGGTTCAGGAACAAACAGTTCTGATAGACGGGGAGGTTCAGGAACAAACAGTTCTGATAGACGGGGAGGTTCAGGAACAAACAGTTCTGATAGACGGGGAGGATCAGGAACAAACAGTTCTGATAGACGGGGAGGATCAGGAACAAACAGTTCTGATAGACGGGGAGTTTCAGGAACAAACAGTTCTGATAGACGGGGAGGTTCAGGAACAAACAGTTCTGATAGACGGGGAGGTTCAGGAACAAACAGTTCTGATAGACGGGGAGTTTCAGGAACAAACAGTTCTGATAGACGGGGAGTTTCAGGAACAAACAGTTCTGATAGACAGGGAGGTTCAGGAACAAACAGTTCAGATAGACGGGGAGGTTCAGGAACAAACAGTTCTGATAGACGGGGAGGTTCAGGAACAAACAGTTCTGATAGACGGGGAGGTTCAGGAACAAACAGTTCTGATAGACGGGGAGGTTCAGGAACAAACAGTTCTGATAGACGGGGAGGTTCAGGGACAAACAGTTCTGATAGACGGGGAGGTTCAGGAACAAACAGTTCTGTTAGACGGGGAGGATCAGGAACAAACAGTTCTGATAGACGGGGAGTTTCAGGAACAAACAGTTCTGATAGACGGCGAGGATCAGGGACAAACAGTTCTGATAGACGGGGAGGTTCAGGAACAAACAGTTCAGATAGACGGGGAGGTTCAGGAACAAACAGTTCAGATAGACGGGGAGGTTCAGGAACAAACAGTTCTGATAGACAGGGAGGTTCAGGAACAAACAGTTCTGATAGACGGGGAGGTTCAGGAACAAACAGTTCTGATAGACGGGGAGGTTCAGGAACAAACAGTTCTGATAGACGGGGAGTTTCAGGAACAAACAGTTCTGATAGACGGGGAGGTTCAGGGACAAACAGTTCTGATAGACGGGGAGGTTCAGGAACAAACAGTTCTGTTAGACGGGGAGGATCAGGAACAAACAGTTCTGATAGACGGGGAGTTTCAGGAACAAACAGTTCTGATAGACGGCGAGGATCAGGGACAAACAGTTCTGATAGACGGGGAGGTTCAGGAACAAACAGTTCTGATAGACGGGGAGTTTCAGGAACAAACAGTTCTGATAGACGGGGAGGTTCAGGGACAAACAGTTCTGATAGACGGGGAGGTTCAGGAACAAACAGTTCTGTTAGACGGGGAGGATCAGGAACAAACAGTTCTGATAGACGGGGAGTTTCAGGAACAAACAGTTCTGATAGACGGCGAGGATCAGGGACAAACAGTTCTGATAGACGGGGAGGTTCAGGAACAAACAGTTCTGATAGACAGGGAGTTTCAGGGACAAACAGTTCTGATAGACGGGGAGTTTCAGGAACAAACAGTTCTGATAGACGGGGAGGTTCAGGAACAAACAGTTCTGATAGACGGGGAGGTTCAGGAACAAACAGTTCTGATAGACGGGGAGGATCAGGAACAAACAGTTCTGATAGACGGGGAGGTTCAGGAACAAACAGTTCTGATAGACAGGGAGTTTCAGGGACAAACAGTTCTGATAGACGGGGAGGATCAGGAACAAACAGTTCTGATAGACGGGGAGGTTCAGGAACAAACAGTTCAGATAGACAGGGAGTTTCAGGGACAAACAGTTCTGATAGACGGGGAGTTTCAGGAACAAACAGTTCAGATAGACAGGGAGTTTCAGGGACAAACAGTTCAGATAGACGGGGAGTTTCAGGAACAAACAGTTCAGATAGACAGGGAGTTTCAGGAACAAACAGTTCTGATAGACGGGGAGGATCAGGAACAAACAGTTCTGATAGACAGGGAGTTTCAGGAACAAACAGTTCTGATAGACGGGGAGGATCAGGAACAAACAGTTCTGATAGACAGGGAGTTTCAGGAACAAACAGTTCTGATAGACGGGGAGGATCAGGAACAAACAGTTCTGATAGATGGGGAGGTTCAGGAACAAACAGTTCTGATAGACGGGGAGTTTCAGGAACAAACAGTTCTGATAGACGGGGAGTTTCAGGAACAAACAGTTCTGATAGACGGGGAGGATCAGGAACAAACAGTTCTGATAGACAGGGAGTTTCAGGGACAAACAGTTCAGATAGACGGGGAGTTTCAGGAACAAACAGTTCTGATAGACGGGGAGTTTCAGGAACAAACAGTTCTGATAGACGGGGAGGTTCAGGAACAAACAGTTCTGATAGACGGGGAGGTTCAGGAACAAACAGTTCTGATAGACGGGGAGGTTCAGGAACAAACAGTTCTGATAGACGGGGAGGTTCAGGGACAAACAGTTCAGATAGACGGGGAGGTTCAGGAACAAACAGTTCTGATAGACGGGGAGTTTCAGGAACAAACAGTTCTGATAGACGGGGAGTTTCAGGAACAAACAGTTCTGATAGACGGGGAGGTTCAGGAACAAACAGTTCTGATAGACGGGGAGGTTCAGGAACAAACAGTTCTGATAGACAGGGAGGTTCAGGAACAAACAGTTCTGATAGACGGGGAGGTTCAGGAACAAACAGTTCTGATAGACGGGGAGGTTCAGGAACAAACAGTTCTGATAGACGGGGAGGTTCAGGGACAAACAGTTCAGATAGACGGGGAGGTTCAGGAACAAACAGTTCTGATAGACGGGGAGGATCAGGAACAAACAGTTCTGATAGACGGGGAGATTCAGGGACAAACAGTTCTGATAGACGGGGAGGTTCAGGAACAAACAGTTCTGATAGACGGGGAGGTTCAGGAACAAACAGTTCTGATAGACGGGGAGGTTCAGGAACAAACAGTTCTGATAGACGGGGAGGATCAGGAACAAACAGTTCTGATAGACAGGGAGGTTCAGGAACAAACAGTTCTGATAGACGGGGAGGTTCAGGAACAAACAGTTCTGATAGACGGGGAGGTTCAGGAACAAACAGTTCTGATAGACAGGGAGTTTCAGGGACAAACAGTTCTGATAGACGGGGAGTTTCAGGAACAAACAGTTCTGATAGACAGGGAGTTTCAGGGACAAACAGTTCTGTTAGACGGGGAGTTTCAGGAACAAACAGTTCTGATAGACGGGGAGGTTCAGGAACAAACAGTTCTGATAGACGGGGAGGTTCAGGAACAAACAGTTCTGATAGACGGGGAGGATCAGGAACAAACAGTTCTGATAGACGGGGAGGTTCAGGAACAAACAGTTCTGATAGACAGGGAGTTTCTGGGACAAACAGTTCTGATAGACGGGGAGGATCAGGAACAAACAGTTCTGATAGACGGGGAGGTTCAGGAACAAACAGTTCAGATAGACAGGGAGTTTCAGGGACAAACAGTTCTGATAGACGGGGAGTTTCAGGAACAAACAGTTCAGATAGACAGGGAGTTTCAGGGACAAACAGTTCAGATAGACGGGGAGTTTCAGGAACAAACAGTTCAGATAGACAGGGAGTTTCAGGAACAAACAGTTCTGATAGACGGGGAGGATCAGGAACAAACAGTTCTGATAGACAGGGAGTTTCACGAACAAACAGTTCTGATAGACAGGGAGTTTCAGGAACAAACAGTTCTGATAGACGGGGAGGTTCAGGAACAAACAGTTCTGATAGACGGGGAGTTTCAGGGACAAACAGTTCAGATAGACGGGGAGTTTCAGGAACAAACAGTTCTGATAGACGGGGAGTTTCAGGAACAAACAGTTCTGATAGACGGGGAGGTTCAGGGACAAACAGTTCTGATAGACGGGGAGGATCAGGAACAAACAGTTCAGATAGACGGGGAGGTTCAGGAACAAACAGTTCTGATAGACGGGGAGGTTCAGGGACAAACAGTTCTGATAGACGGGGAGGATCAGGAACAAACATTTCAGATAGACGGGGAGGTTCAGGAACAAACAGTTCTGATAGACGGGGAGGTTCAGGAACAAACAGTTCTGATAGACGGGGAGGTTCAGGAACAAACAGTTCAGATAGACGGGGAGTTTCAGGAACAAACAGTTCTGATAGACGGGGAGGATCAGGAACAAACAGTTCTGATAGACAGGGAGTTTCAGGAACAAACAGTTCTGATAGACGGGGAGGATCAGGAACAAACAGTTCTGATAGACGGGGAGGATCAGGAACAAACAGTTCTGATAGACAGGGAGTTTCAGGAACAAACAGTTCTGATAGACGGGGAGTTTCAGGAACAAACAGTTCTGATAGACGGGGAGGATCAGGAACAAACAGTTCTGATAGACAGGGAGTTTCAGGAACAAACAGTTCTGATAGACAGGGAGTTTCAGGAACAAACAGTTCTGATAGACGGGGAGGTTCAGGAACAAACAGTTCTGATAGACGGGGAGTTTCAGGGACAAACAGTTCAGATAGACGGGGAGTTTCAGGAACAAACAGTTCTGATAGACGGGGAGTTTCAGGAACAAACAGTTCTGATAGACGGGGAGGTTCAGGGACAAACAGTTCTGATAGACGGGGAGGATCAGGAACAAACAGTTCAGATAGACGGGGAGGTTCAGGAACAAACAGTTCTGATAGACGGGGAGGTTCAGGGACAAACAGTTCTGATAGACGGGGAGGATCAGGAACAAACAGTTCAGATAGACGGGGAGGTTCAGGAACAAACAGTTCTGATAGACGGGGAGGATCAGGAACAAACAGTTCAGATAGACGGGGAGGTTCAGGAACAAACAGTTCTGATAGACGGGGAGGTTCAGGAACAAACAGTTCAGATAGACGGGGAGTTTCAGGAACAAACAGTTCTGATAGACGGGGAGGATCAGGAACAAACAGTTCAGATAGACGGGGAGTTTCAGGAACAAACAGTTCTGATAGACGGGGAGTTTCAGGAACAAACAGTTCAGATAGACGGGGAGGTTCAGGAACAAACAGTTCTGATAGACGGGGAGGTTCAGGAACAAACAGTTCTGATAGACGGGGAGGTTCAGGAACAAACAGTTCAGATAGACGGGGAGGTTCAGGAACAAACAGTTCAGATAGACGGGGAGGTTCAGGAACAAACAGTTCTGATAGACGGGGAGGTTCAGGAACAAACAGTTCTGATAGACGGGGAGGTTCAGGAACAAACAGTTCTGATAGACGGGGAGTTTCAGGAACAAATAGTTCTGATAGACGGGGAGGTTCAGGAACAAATAGTTCTGATAGACGGGGAGGTTCAGGAACAAACAGTTCTGATAGACGGGGAGTTTCAGGAACAAACAGTTCTGATAGACGGGGAGGATCAGGAACAAACAGTTCTGATAGACGGGGAGGTTCAGGAACAAACAGTTCTGATAGACGGGGAGGTTCAGGAACAAACAGTTCTGATAGACGGGGAGGTTCAGGAACAAACAGTTCTGATAGACGGGGAGGATCAGGAACAAACAGTTCAGATAGACGGGGAGGTTCAGGAACAAACAGTTCAGATAGACGGGGAGGTTCAGGAACAAACAGTTCAGATAGACGGGGAGGTTCAGGAACAAACAGTTCTGATAGACGGGGAGGTTCAGGAACAAACAGTTCTGATAGACGGGGAGGTTCAGGAACAAACAGTTCTGATAGACGGGCAGTTTCAGGAACAAACAGTTCTGATAGACGGGGTGGTTCAGGAACAAACAGTTCTGATAGACGGGGAGTTTCAGGAACAAACAGTTCAGATAGACAGGGAGGTTCAGGAACAAACAGTTCTGATAGACGGGGAGGTTCAGGAACAAACAGTTCTGATAGACGGGGAGTTTCAGGAACAAACAGTTCTGATAGACGGGGAGGTTCAGGAACAAACAGTTCAGATAGACAGGGAGGTTCAGGAACAAACAGTTCTGATAGACGGGGAGGTTCAGGAACAAACAGTTCTGATAGACGGGGAGTTTCAGGAACAAACAGTTCTGATAGACGGGGAGGTTCAGGAACAAACAGTTCTGATAGACGGGGAGGTTCAGGAACAAACAGTTCTGATAGACGGGGAGGTTCAGGAACAAACAGTTCTGATAGACGGGGAGGTTCAGGAACAAACAGTTCTGATAGACGGGGAGGTTCAGGAACAAACAGTTCTGATAGACGGGGAGGTTCAGGAACAAACAGTTCTGATAGACGGGGAGTTTCAGGAACAAACAGTTCTGATAGACGGGGAGGTTCAGGAACAAACAGTTCTGATAGACGGGGAGGTTCAGGAACAAACAGTTCTGATAGACGGGGAGTTTCAGGGACAAACAGTTCTGATAGACGGGGAGTTTCAGGGACAAACAGTTCTGATAGACGGGGAGGTTCAGGAACAAACAGTTCTGATAGACGGGGAGGTTCAGGAACAAACAGTTCTGATAGACGGGGAGTTTCAGGAACAAACAGTTCTGATAGACGGGGAGGTTCAGGAACAAACAGTTCTGATAGACGGGGAGGTTCAGGAACAAACAGTTCTGATAGACAGGGAGGTTCAGGAACAAACAGTTCTGATAGACGGGGAGGTTCAGGAACAAACAGTTCTGATAGACGGGGAGTTTCAGGAACAAACAGTTCTGATAGACAGGGAGGTTCAGGAACAAACAGTTCTGATAGACGGGGAGGTTCAGGAACAAACAGTTCTGATAGACGGGGAGGTTCAGGAACAAACAGTTCTGATAGACAGGGAGTTTCAGGAACAAACAGTTCTGATAGACGGGGAGGTTCAGGAACAAACAGTTCTGATAGACGGGGAGGTTCAGGAACAAACAGTTCTGATAGACGGGGAGGATCAGGGACAAACAGTTCTGATAGACGGGGAGGTTCAGGAACAAACAGTTCTGATAGACGGGGAGGTTCAGGAACAAACAGTTCTGATAGACGGGGAGGTTCAGGAACAAACAGTTCAGATAGACGGGGAGTTTCAGGGACAAACAGTTCTGATAGACGGGGAGGTTCAGGAACAAACAGTTCAGATAGACGGGGAGTTTCAGGGACAAACAGTTCTGATAGACGGGGAGTTTCAGGAACAAACAGTTCTGATAGACAGGGAGGTTCAGGAACAAACAGTTCTGATAGACGGGGAGGTTCAGGAACAAACAGTTCTGATAGACGGGGAGGTTCAGGAACAAACAGTTCTGATAGACGGGGAGGATCAGGGACAAACAGTTCTGATAGACGGGGAGGATCAGGAACAAACAGTTCTGATAGACGGGGAGGTTCAGGAACAAACAGTTCTGATAGACGGGGAGGTTCAGGAACAAACAGTTCTGATAGACGGGGAGTTTCAGGAACAAACAGTTCTGACAGACGGGGAGGTTCAGGAACAAACAGTTCTGATAGACGGGGAGGTTCAGGAACAAACAGTTCTGATAGACGGGGAGTTTCAGGAACAAACAGTTCTGATAGACGGGGAGGTTCAGGAACAAACAGTTCTGATAGACGGGGAGGTTCAGGAACAAACAGTTCTGATAGACGGGGAGGTTCAGGAACAAACAGTTCTGATAGACGGGGAGTTTCAGGAACAAACAGTTCTGATAGACGGGGAGGTTCAGGAACAAACAGTTCTGATAGACGGGGAGGTTCAGGAACAAACAGTTCTGATAGACGGGGAGTTTCAGGGACAAACAGTTCTGATAGACGGGGAGTTTCAGGGACAAACAGTTCTGATAGACGGGGAGGTTCAGGAACAAACAGTTCTGATAGACGGGGAGGTTCAGGAACAAACAGTTCTGATAGACGGGGAGTTTCAGGAACAAACAGTTCTGATAGACGGGGAGGTTCAGGAACAAACAGTTCTGATAGACGGGGAGGTTCAGGAACAAACAGTTCTGATAGACAGGGAGGTTCAGGAACAAACAGTTCTGATAGACGGGGAGGTTCAGGAACAAACAGTTCTGATAGACGGGGAGTTTCAGGAACAAACAGTTCTGATAGACAGGGAGGTTCAGGAACAAACAGTTCTGATAGACGGGGAGGTTCAGGAACAAACAGTTCTGATAGACGGGGAGGTTCAGGAACAAACAGTTCTGATAGACAGGGAGTTTCAGGAACAAACAGTTCTGATAGACGGGGAGGTTCAGGAACAAACAGTTCTGATAGACGGGGAGGTTCAGGAACAAACAGTTCTGATAGACGGGGAGGATCAGGGACAAACAGTTCTGATAGACGGGGAGGTTCAGGAACAAACAGTTCTGATAGACGGGGAGGTTCAGGAACAAACAGTTCTGATAGACGGGGAGGTTCAGGAACAAACAGTTCAGATAGACGGGGAGTTTCAGGGACAAACAGTTCTGATAGACGGGGAGGTTCAGGAACAAACAGTTCAGATAGACGGGGAGTTTCAGGGACAAACAGTTCTGATAGACGGGGAGTTTCAGGAACAAACAGTTCTGATAGACAGGGAGGTTCAGGAACAAACAGTTCTGATAGACGGGGAGGTTCAGGAACAAACAGTTCTGATAGACGGGGAGGTTCAGGAACAAACAGTTCTGATAGACGGGGAGGATCAGGGACAAACAGTTCTGATAGACGGGGAGGATCAGGGACAAACAGTTCTGATAGACGGGGAGGTTCAGGAACAAACAGTTCTGATAGACGGGGAGGTTCAGGAACAAACAGTTCTGATAGACGGGGAGGTTCAGGAACAAACAGTTCTGATAGACGGGGAGTTTCAGGAACAAACAGTTCTGATAGACAGGGAGGTTCAGGAACAAACAGTTCAGATAGACGGGGAGTTTCAGGGACAAACAGTTCTGATAGACGGGGAGGTTCAGGAACAAACAGTTCTGATAGACAGGGAGGATCAGGGACAAACAGTTCTGATAGACGGGGAGGTTCAGGAACAAACAGTTCTGATAGACGGGGAGGATCAGGAACAAACAGTTCTGATAGACGGGGAGGTTCAGGAACAAACAGTTCTGATAGACGGGGAGTTTCAGGAACAAACAGTTCTGATAGACGGGGAGGTTCAGGAACAAACAGTTCAGATAGACAGGGAGTTTCAGGGACAAACAGTTCTGATAGACGGGGAGGATCAGGAACAAACAGTTCTGATAGACAGGGAGTTTCAGGAACAAACAGTTCAGATAGACGGGGAGGTTCAGGAACAAACAGCTCTGATCAACGGGGAGGTTCAGGAACAAACAGTTCTGATAGACGGGGAGGTTCAGGAACAAACAGTTCTGATAGACGGGGAGGTTCAGGAACAAACAGTTCTGATAGACGGGGAGGTTCAGGAACAAACAGTTCTGATAGACGGGGAGGTTCAGGAACAAACAGTTCTGATAGATAGGGAGGTTCAGGGACAAACAGTTCTGATAGACGGGGAAGTTCAGGAACAAACAGTTCTGATAGACGGGGAGGTTCAGGAACAAACAGTTCTGATAGACGGGGAGGTTCAGGAACAAACAGTTCTGATAGACGGGGAGGTTCAGGAACAAACAGTTCTGATAGACGGGGAGGTTCAGGAACAAACAGTTCTGATAGACAGGGAGTTTCAGGGACAAACAGTTCTGATAGACGGGGAGGTTCAGGAACAAACAGCTCTGATCGACGGGGAGGTTCAGGAACAAACAGTTCTGATAGACGGGGAGTTTCAGGGACAAACAGTTCTGATAGACGGGGAGGTTCAGGAACAAACAGTTCTGATAGACGGGGAGGTTCAGGGACAAACAGTTCAGATAGACGGGGAGGTTCAGGAACAAACAGTTCTGATAGACGGGGAGGTTCAGGAACAAACAGTTCAGATAGACGGGGAGGTTCAGGAACAAACAGTTCAGATAGACGGGGAGGTTCAGGGACAAACAGTTCTGATAGACGGGGAGGTTCAGGAACAAACAGTTCTGATAGACGGGGAGGTTCAGGAACAAACAGTTCAGATAGACGGGGAGGTTCAGGAACAAACAGTTCTGATAGACGGGGAGTTTCAGGAACAAACAGTTCTGATAGACGGGGAGGATCAGGAACAAACAGTTCTGATAGACGGGGAGGTTCAGGAACAAACAGTTCTGATAGACGGGGAGGTTCAGGAACAAACAGTTCTGATAGACGGGGAGGTTCAGGGACAAACAGTTCTGATAGACGGGGAGCTTCAGGAACAAACAGTTCTGATAGACGGGGAGGTTCAGGAACAAACAGTTCTGATAGACGGGGAGGATCAGGGACAAACAGTTCTGATAGACGGGGAGGATCAGGGACAAACAGTTCTGATAGACGGGGAGGTTCAGGAACAAACAGTTCTGATAGACGGGGAGGTTCAGGAACAAACAGTTCTGATAGACGGGGAGGTTCAGGAACAAACAGTTCTGATAGACGGGGAGTTTCAGGAACAAACAGTTCTGATAGACAGGGAGGTTCAGGAACAAACAGTTCAGATAGACGGGGAGTTTCAGGGACAAACAGTTCTGATAGACGGGGAGGTTCAGGAACAAACAGTTCTGATAGACAGGGAGGATCAGGGACAAACAGTTCTGATAGACGGGGAGGTTCAGGAACAAACAGTTCTGATAGACGGGGAGGATCAGGAACAAACAGTTCTGATAGACGGGGAGGTTCAGGAACAAACAGTTCTGATAGACGGGGAGGTTCAGGAACAAACAGTTCTGATAGACGGGGAGTTTCAGGAACAAACAGTTCTGATAGACGGGGAGGTTCAGGAACAAACAGTTCAGATAGACAGGGAGTTTCAGGGACAAACAGTTCTGATAGACGGGGAGGATCAGGAACAAACAGTTCTGATAGACAGGGAGTTTCAGGAACAAACAGTTCAGATAGACGGGGAGGTTCAGGAACAAACAGCTCTGATCAACGGGGAGGTTCAGGAACAAACAGTTCTGATAGACGGGGAGGTTCAGGAACAAACAGTTCTGATAGACGGGGAGGTTCAGGAACAAACAGTTCTGATAGACGGGGAGGTTCAGGAACAAACAGTTCTGATAGACGGGGAGGTTCAGGAACAAACAGTTCTGATAGATAGGGAGGTTCAGGGACAAACAGTTCTGATAGACGGGGAAGTTCAGGAACAAACAGTTCTGATAGACGGGGAGGTTCAGGAACAAACAGTTCTGATAGACGGGGAGGTTCAGGAACAAACAGTTCTGATAGACGGGGAGGTTCAGGGACAAACAGTTCTGATAGACGGGGAGGTTCAGGAACAAACAGTTCTGATAGACGGGGAGGTTCAGGGACAAACAGTTCAGATAGACGGGGAGGTTCAGGAACAAACAGTTCAGATAGACGGGGAGGTTCAGGAACAAACAGTTCTGATAGACGGGGAGTTTCAGGAACAAACAGTTCTGATAGACGGGGAGTTTCAGGGACAAACAGTTCTGATAGACGGGGAGGTTCAGGAACAAACAGTTCTGATAGACGGGGAGGTTCAGGAACAAACAGTTCTGATAGATGGGGAGTTTCAGGAACAAACAGTTCAGATAGACGGGGAGTTTCAGGGACAAACAGTTCTGATAGACGGGGAAGTTCAGGAACAAACAGTTCTGATAGACAGGGAGGTTCAGGAACAAACAGTTCTGATAGACAGGGAGTTTCAGGGACAAACAGTTCTGATAGACGGGGAGGTTCAGGAACAAACAGTTCTGATAGACAGGGAGTTTCAGGGACAAACAGTTCTGATAGACGGGGAGGTTCAGGAACAAACAGTTCTGATAGACGGGGGGGTTCAGGAACAAACAGTTCAGATAGACAGGGAGTTTCAGGGACAAACAGTTCTGATAGACGGGGAGTTTCAGGAACAAACAGTTCAGATAGACAGGGAGTTTCAGGAACAAACAGTTCTGATAGACGGGGAGTTTCAGGAACAAACAGTTCTGATAGACGGGGAAGTTCAGGAACAAACAGTTCTGATAGACAGGGAGTTTCAGGGACAAACAGTTCTGATAGACGGGGAGGTTCAGGAACAAACAGTTCTGATAGACGGGGAAGTTCAGGAACAAACAGTTCTGATAGACGGGGAGGTTCAGGAACAAACAGTTCTGATAGATGGGGAGTTTCAGGGACAAACAGTTCTGATAGACGGGGAGGTTCAGGAACAAACAGTTCTGATAGACAGGGAGGTTCAGGGACAAACAGTTCTGATAGACGGGGAGTTTCAGGGACAAACAGTTCTGATAGACGGGGAGGTTCAGGAACAAACAGTTCTGATAGACGGGGAGTTTCAGGAACAAACAGTTCTGATAGACGGGGAGTTTCAGGGACAAACAGTTCTGATAGACGGGGAGGTTCAGGAACAAACAGTTCTGATAGACGGGGAGGTTCAGGAACAAACAGTTCTGATAGACGGGGAGGTTCAGGAACAAACAGTTCTGATAGACGGGGAGTTTCAGGGACAAACAGTTCTGATAGACGGGGAGGTTCAGGAACAAACAGTTCTGATAGACGGGGAGTTTCAGGGACAAACAGTTCTGATAGACGGGGAGGTTCGGGAACAAACAGTCCTGATAGACAGGGAGTTTCAGGAACAAACAGTTCTGATAGACGGGGAGTTTCAGGGACAAACAGTTCTGATAGACGGGGAGGTTCAGGAACAAACAGTTCTGATAGACAGGGAGTTTCAGGGACAAACAGTTCTGATAGATGGGGAGTTTCAGGAACAAACAGTTCAGATAGACGGGGAGGTTCAGGAACAAACAGTTCTGATAGACGGGGAGGTTCAGGAACAAACAGTTCTGATAGACGGTGAGTTTCAGGGACAAACAGTTCTGATAGACGGGGAGGTTCAGGAACAAACAGTTCTGATAGACGGGGAGGTTCAGGAACAAACAGTTCTGATAGACGGGGAGGTTCAGGAACAAACAGTTCTGATAGACGGGGAGGTTCAGGAACAAACAGTTCTGATAGACGGGGAGGTTCAGGAACAAACAGTTCTGATAGATGGGGAGTTTCAGGGACAAACAGTTCTGATAGACAGGGAGGTTCAGGAACAAACAGTTCAGATAGACGGGGAGGTTCAGGAACAAACAGTTCTGATAGATGGGGAGGTTCAGGAACAAACAGTTCTGATAGACGGGGAGGTTCAGGAACAAACAGTTCTGATAGATGGGGAGTTTCAGGGACAAACAGTTCTGATAGACAGGGAGGTTCAGGAACAAACAGTTCTGATAGATGGGGAGGTTCAGGAACAAACAGTTCTGATAGACGGGGAGGTTCAGGGACAAACAGTTCTGATAGACGGGGGGTGCAGGGACAAACAGTTCTGATAGACGGGGAGGTTCAGGAACAAACAGTTCTGATAGACGGGGAGGTTCAGGGACAAACAGTTCTGATAGACGGGGGGTGCAGGGACAAACAGTTCTGATAGACGGGGAGGTTCAGGGACAAACAGTTCTGATAGACGGGGAGGATCAGGAACAAACAGTTCTGATAGACGGGGAGGTTCAGGGACAAACAGTTCTGATGGACAGGGAGTTTCAGGGACAAACAGTTCTGATAGACGGGGAGGATCAGGAACAAACAGTTCTGATAGACGGGGAGGTTCAGGGACAAACAGTTCTGATGGACAGGGAGGTTCAGGAACAAACAGTTCTGATAGACAGGGGGTGCAGGGACAAACAGTTCTGATAGACGGGGAGGTTCAGGAACAAACAGTTCTGATAGACGGGGAGGATCAGGAACAAACAGTTCTGATAGACGGGGAGGATCAGGAACAAACAGTTCTGATAGACGGGGAGGTTCAGGGACAAACAGTTCTGATAGACGGGGGGGTGCAGGGACAAACAGTTCTGATAGACGGGGAGGTTCAGGAACAAACAGTTCAGATAGACGGGGAGTTTCAGGGACAAACAGTTCTGATAGACGGGGAGGTTCAGGGACAAACAGTTCTGATAGACGGGGAGGTTCAGGAACAAACAGTTCTGATAGACGGGGAGGTTCAGGAACAAACAGTTCTGATAGACAGGGAGTTTCAGGGACAAACAGTTCTGATAGACGGGGAGTTTCAGGAACAAACAGTTCAGATAGACAGGGAGTTTCAGGAACAAACAGTTCTGATAGACGGGGAGTTTCAGGAACAAACAGTTCTGATAGACGGGGAAGTTCAGGAACAAACAGTTCTGATAGACAGGGAGTTTCAGGGACAAACAGTTCTGATAGACGGGGAGGTTCAGGAACAAACAGTTCTGATAGACGGGGGGGTTCAGGAACAAACAGTTCAGATAGACAGGGAGTTTCAGGGACAAACAGTTCTGATAGACGGGGAGTTTCAGGAACAAACAGTTCAGATAGACAGGGAGTTTCAGGGACAAACAGTTCTGATAGACAGGGAGGTTCAGGAACAAACAGTTCTGATAGACGGGGAGGTTCAGGAACAAACAGTTCAGATAGACGGGGAGTTTCAGCGACAAACAGTTCTGATAGACGGGGAGTTTCAGGAACAAACAGTTCAGATAGACAGGGAGTTTCAGGGACAAACAGTTCTGATAGATGGGGAGTTTCAGGAACAAACAGTTCAGATAGACAGGGAGTTTCAGGGACAAACAGTTCTGATAGACGGGGAAGTTCAGGAACAAACAGTTCTGATAGACGGGGAGGTTCAGGAACAAACAGTTCTGATAGATGGGGAGTTTCAGGGACAAACAGTTCTGATAGACGGGGAGGTTCAGGAACAAACAGTTCTGATAGACAGGGAGGTTCAGGGACAAACAGTTCTGATAGACGGGGAGTTTCAGGGACAAACAGTTCTGATAGACGGGGAGGTTCAGGAACAAACAGTTCTGATAGACGGGGAGTTTCAGGAACAAACAGTTCTGATAGACGGGGAGTTTCAGGGACAAACAGTTCTGATAGACGGGGAGGTTCAGGAACAAACAGTTCTGATAGACGGGGAGGTTCAGGAACAAACAGTTCTGATAGACGGGGAGGTTCAGGAACAAACAGTTCTGATAGACGGGGAGGTTCAGGAACAAACAGTTCTGATAGACGGGGAGGTTCGGGAACAAACAGTCCTGATAGACAGGGAGTTTCAGGAACAAACAGTTCTGATAGACGGGGAGTTTCAGGGACAAACAGTTCTGATAGACGGGGAGGTTCAGGAACAAACAGTTCTGATAGACAGGGAGTTTCAGGGACAAACAGTTCTGATAGATGGGGAGTTTCAGGAACAAACAGTTCAGATAGACGGGGAGGTTCAGGAACAAACAGTTCTGATAGACGGGGAGGTTCAGGAACAAACAGTTCTGATAGACGGTGAGTTTCAGGGACAAACAGTTCTGATAGACGGGGAGGTTCAGGAACAAACAGTTCTGATAGACGGGGAGGTTCAGGAACAAACAGTTCTGATAGACGGGGAGGTTCAGGAACAAACAGTTCTGATAGACGGGGAGGTTCAGGAACAAACAGTTCTGATAGACGGGGAGGTTCAGGAACAAACAGTTCTGATAGATGGGGAGTTTCAGGGACAAACAGTTCTGATAGACAGGGAGGTTCAGGAACAAACAGTTCAGATAGACGGGGAGGTTCAGGAACAAACAGTTCTGATAGATGGGGAGGTTCAGGAACAAACAGTTCTGATAGACGGGGAGGTTCAGGAACAAACAGTTCTGATAGATGGGGAGTTTCAGGGACAAACAGTTCTGATAGACAGGGAGGTTCAGGAACAAACAGTTCTGATAGATGGGGAGGTTCAGGAACAAACAGTTCTGATAGACGGGGAGGTTCAGGGACAAACAGTTCTGATAGACGGGGGGTGCAGGGACAAACAGTTCTGATAGACGGGGAGGTTCAGGAACAAACAGTTCTGATAGACGGGGAGGTTCAGGGACAAACAGTTCTGATAGACGGGGGGTGCAGGGACAAACAGTTCTGATAGACGGGGAGGTTCAGGGACAAACAGTTCTGATAGACGGGGAGGATCAGGAACAAACAGTTCTGATAGACGGGGAGGTTCAGGGACAAACAGTTCTGATGGACAGGGAGTTTCAGGGACAAACAGTTCTGATAGACGGGGAGGATCAGGAACAAACAGTTCTGATAGACGGGGAGGTTCAGGGACAAACAGTTCTGATGGACAGGGAGGTTCAGGAACAAACAGTTCTGATAGACAGGGGGTGCAGGGACAAACAGTTCTGATAGACGGGGAGGTTCAGGAACAAACAGTTCTGATAGACGGGGAGGATCAGGAACAAACAGTTCTGATAGACGGGGAGGATCAGGAACAAACAGTTCTGATAGACGGGGAGGTTCAGGGACAAACAGTTCTGATAGACGGGGGGGTGCAGGGACAAACAGTTCTGATAGACGGGGAGGTTCAGGAACAAACAGTTCAGATAGACGGGGAGTTTCAGGGACAAACAGTTCTGATAGACGGGGAGGTTCAGGGACAAACAGTTCTGATAGACGGGGAGGTTCAGGAACAAACAGTTCTGATAGACGGGGAGGTTCAGGAACAAACAGTTCTGATAGACAGGGAGTTTCAGGGACAAACAGTTCTGATAGACGGGGAGTTTCAGGAACAAACAGTTCAGATAGACAGGGAGTTTCAGGAACAAACAGTTCTGATAGACGGGGAGTTTCAGGAACAAACAGTTCTGATAGACGGGGAAGTTCAGGAACAAACAGTTCTGATAGACAGGGAGTTTCAGGGACAAACAGTTCTGATAGACGGGGAGGTTCAGGAACAAACAGTTCTGATAGACGGGGGGGTTCAGGAACAAACAGTTCAGATAGACAGGGAGTTTCAGGGACAAACAGTTCTGATAGACGGGGAGTTTCAGGAACAAACAGTTCAGATAGACAGGGAGTTTCAGGGACAAACAGTTCTGATAGACAGGGAGGTTCAGGAACAAACAGTTCTGATAGACGGGGAGGTTCAGGAACAAACAGTTCAGATAGACGGGGAGTTTCAGCGACAAACAGTTCTGATAGACGGGGAGTTTCAGGAACAAACAGTTCAGATAGACAGGGAGTTTCAGGGACAAACAGTTCTGATAGATGGGGAGTTTCAGGAACAAACAGTTCAGATAGACAGGGAGTTTCAGGGACAAACAGTTCTGATAGACGGGGAAGTTCAGGAACAAACAGTTCTGATAGACGGGGAGGTTCAGGAACAAACAGTTCTGATAGATGGGGAGTTTCAGGGACAAACAGTTCTGATAGACGGGGAGGTTCAGGAACAAACAGTTCTGATAGACAGGGAGGTTCAGGGACAAACAGTTCTGATAGACGGGGAGTTTCAGGGACAAACAGTTCTGATAGACGGGGAGGTTCAGGAACAAACAGTTCTGATAGACGGGGAGTTTCAGGAACAAACAGTTCTGATAGACGGGGAGTTTCAGGGACAAACAGTTCTGATAGACGGGGAGGTTCAGGAACAAACAGTTCTGATAGACGGGGAGGTTCAGGAACAAACAGTTCTGATAGACGGGGAGGTTCAGGAACAAACAGTTCTGATAGACGGGGAGTTTCAGGGACAAACAGTTCTGATAGACGGGGAGGTTCAGGAACAAACAGTTCTGATAGACGGGGAGGATCAGGAACAAACAGTTCAGATAGACGGGGAGGTTCAGGAACAAACAGTTCTGATAGACGGGGAGTTTCAGGGACAAACAGTTCTGATAGACGGGGAGGTTCAGGAACAAACAGTTCTGATAGACGGGGAGTTTCAGGGACAAACAGTTCTGATAGACGGGGAGGTTCAGGAACAAACAGTTCTGAATGACGGGGAGTTTCAGGGACAAACAGTTCTGATAGACGGGGAGGTTCAGGAACAAACAGTTCTGATAGACGGGGAGTTTCAGGGACAAACAGTTCTGATAGACGGGGAGGTTCAGGAACAAACAGTTCTGATAGACGGGGAGGTTCAGGAACAAACAGTTCTGATAGACGGGGAGGTTCAGGGACAAACAGTTCTGATAGACGGGGGGTGCAGGGACAAACAGTTCTGATAGACGGGGAGGTTAAGGAACAAACAGTTCTGATAGACGGGGAGGTTCAGGGACAAACAGTTCTGATAGACGGGGGGTGCAGGGACAAACAGTTCTGATAGACGGGGAGGTTCAGGGACAAACAGTTCTGATAGACGGGGAGGATCAGGAACAAACAGTTCTGATCGACGGGGAGGTTCAGGGACAAACAGTTCTGATGGACAGGGAGTTTCAGGGACAAACAGTTCTGATAGACGGGGAGGATCAGGAACAAACAGTTCTGATAGACGGGGAGGTTCAGGGACAAACAGTTCTGATGGACAGGGAGGTTCAGGAACAAACAGTTCTGATAGACAGGGGGTGCAGGGACAAACAGTTCTGATAGACGGGGAGTTTCAGGGACAAACAGTTCTGATAGACGGGGAGGATCAGGAACAAACAGTTCTGATAGACGGGGAGGATCAGGAACAAACAGTTCTGATAGACGGGGAGTTTCAGGGACAAACAGATCTGATAGACGGGGAGGTTCAGGAACAAACAGTTCTGATAGACGGGGAGGTTCAGGAACAAACAGTTCAGATAGACGGGGAGGTTCAGGAACAAACAGTTCTGATAGATGGGGAGGTTCAGGGACAAACAGATCTGATAGACGGGGAGGTTCAGGAACAAACAGTTCTGATAGACGGGGAGGTTCAGGAACAAACAGTTCAGATAGACGGGGAGGTTCAGGAACAAACAGTTCTGATAGACGGGGAGGTTCAGGAACAAACAGTTCTGATAGACGGGGAGGTTCAGGAACAAACAGTTCTGATAGATGGGGAGTTTCAGGGACAAACAGTTCTGATAGACGGGGGGTGCAGGGACAAACAGTTCTGATAGACGGGGAGGTTCAGGAACAAACAGTTCTGATAGATGGGGAGGTTCAGGAACAAACAGTTCTGATAGACGGGGAGGTTCAGGGGCAAACAGTTCTGATAGACGGGGGGTGCAGGGACAAACAGTTCTGATAGACGGGGAGGTTCAGGAACAAACAGTTCTGATAGACGGGGAGGTTCAGGGACAAACAGTTCTGATAGACGGGGAGGTTCAGGAACAAACAGTTCTCATAGACGGGGAGGTTCAGGGACAAACAGTTCTGATAGACGGGGAGGTTCAGGAACAAACAGTTCTGATAGACGGGGAGGTTCAGGAACAAACAGTTCTGATAGACGGGGAGTTTCAGGGACAAACAGTTCTGATAGACGGGGAGGTTCAGGAACAAACAGTTCTGATAGACGGGGAGTTTCAGGGACAAACAGTTCTGATAGACGGGGAGGTTCAGGAACAAACAGTTCTGATAGACGGGGAGTTTCAGGGACAAACAGTTCTGATAGACGGGGAGGTTCAGGAACAAACAGTTCTGATAGACGGGGAGTTTCAGGGACAAACAGTTCTGATAGACGGGGAGGTTCAGGAACAAACAGTTCTGATAGACGGGGAGGTTCAGGAACAAACAGTTCTGATAGACGGGGAGGTTCAGGAACAAACAGTTCTGATAGACGGGGAGGTTCAGGGACAAACAGTTCTGATAGACGGGGGGTGCAGGGACAAACAGTTCTGATAGACGGGGAGGTTCAGGAACAAACAGTTCTGATAGACAGGGAGGTTCAGGGACAAACAGTTCTGATAGACGGGGGGTGCAGGGACAAACAGTTCTGATAGACGGGGAGGTTCAGGGACAAACAGTTCTGATAGACGGGGAGGATCAGGAACAAACAGTTCTGATAGACGGGGAGGTTCAGGGACAAACAGTTCTGATGGACAGGGAGTTTCAGGGACAAACAGTTCTGATAGACGGGGAGGATCAGGAACAAACAGTTCTGATAGACGGGGAGGTTCAGGGACAAACAGTTCTGATGGACAGGGAGGTTCAGGAACAAACAGTTCTGATAGACAGGGGGTGCAGGGACAAACAGTTCAGATAGACGGGGAGGTTCAGGAACAAACAGTTCTGATAGACGGGGAGGATCAGGAACAAACAGTTCTGATAGACGGGGAGGATCAGGAACAAACAGTTCTGATAGACGGGGAGGTTCAGGAACAAACAGTTCTGATAGACGGGGAGGTTCAGGGACAAACAGTTCTGATAGACGGGGAGGTTCAGGGACAAACAGTTCTGATAGACGGGGAGGATCAGGAACAAACAGTTCTGATAGACGGGGAGGTTCAGGGACAAACAGTTCTGATAGACGGGGAGGATCAGGAACAAACAGTTCTGATAGACGGGGAGGTTCAGGAACAAACAGTTCTGATAGACGGGGAGGTTCAGGGACAAACAGTTCTGATAGACGGGGAGGATCAGGAACAAACAGTTCTGATAGACGGGGAGGTTCAGGGACAAACAGTTCTGATAGACGGGGAGGTTCAGGGACAAACAGTTCTGATAGACGGGGAGGTTCAGGAACAAACAGTTCTGATAGACGGGGAGGATCAGGAACAAACAGTTCTGATAGACGGGGAGGTTCAGGGACAAACAGTTCTGATAGACGGGGAGTTTCAGGGACAAACAGTTCTGATAGACGGGGAGGTTCAGGAACAAACAGTTCTGATAGACGGGGAGTTTCAGGAACAAACAGTTCTGATAGACGGGGAGTTTCAGGGACAAACAGTTCTGATAGACGGGGAGGTTCAGGGACAAACAGTTCAGATAGACGGGGAGGTTCAGGAACAAACAGTTCTGATAGACGGGGAGGTTCAGGAACAAACAGTTCAGATAGACGGGGAGTTTCAGGGACAAACAGTTCTGATAGACGGGGAGGTTCAGGAACAAACAGTTCTGATAGACGGGGAGGTTCAGGAACAAACAGTTCTGATAGACGGGGAGTTTCAGGGACAAACAGTTCTGATAGACGGGGAGGTTCAGGAACAAACAGTTCTGATAGACGGGGAGTTTCAGGGACAAACAGTTCTGATAGACGGGGAGGTTCAGGAACAAACAGTTCTGATAGACGGGGAGTTTCAGGGACAAACAGTTCTGATAGACGGGGAGGTTCAGGAACAAACAGTTCTGATAGACGGGGAGTTTCAGGGACAAACAGTTCTGATAGACGGGGAGGTTCAGGAACAAACAGTTCTGATAGACGGGGAGGTTCAGGAACAAACAGTTCTGATAGACGGGGAGTTTCAGGGACAAACAGTTCTGATAGACGGGGAGGTTCAGGAACAAACAGTTCTGATAGACGGGGAGGTTCAGGAACAAACAGTTCTGATAGATGGGGAGTTTCAGGGACAAACAGTTCTGATAGACAGGGAGGTTCAGGAACAAACAGTTCAGATAGACGGGGAGGTTCAGGAACAAACAGTTCTGATAGATGGGGAGGTTCAGGAACAAACAGTTCTGATAGACGGGGAGGTTCAGGAACAAACAGTTCTGATAGATGGGGAGTTTCAGGGACAAACAGTTCTGATAGACGGGGAGGTTCAGGAACAAACAGTTCTGATAGATGGGGAGGTTCAGGAACAAACAGTTCTGATAGACGGGGAGGTTCAGGGACAAACAGTTCTGATAGACGGGGGGTGCAGGGACAAACAGTTCTGATAGACGGGGAGGTTCAGGAACAAACAGTTCTGATAGACGGGGAGGTTCAGGGACAAACAGTTCTGATAGACGGGGGGTGCAGGGACAAACAGTTCTGATAGACGGGGAGGTTCAGGGACAAACAGTTCTGATAGACGGGGAGGATCAGGAACAAACAGTTCTGATAGACGGGGAGGTTCAGGGACAAACAGTTCTGATGGACAGGGAGTTTCAGGGACAAACAGTTCTGATAGACGGGGAGCATCAGGAAGAAACAGTTCTGATAGACGGGGAGGTTCAGGGACAAACAGTTCTGATGGACAGGGAGGTTCAGGAACAAACAGTTCTGATAGACGGGGGGTGCAGGGACAAACAGTTCTGATAGACGGGGAGGTTCAGGAACAAACAGTTCTGATAGACGGGGAGGATCAGGAACAAACAGTTCTGATAGACGGGGAGGATCAGGAACAAACAGTTCTGATAGACGGGGAGGATCAGGAACAAACAGTTCTGATAGACGGGGAGGTTCAGGGACAAACAGTTCTGATAGACGGGGAGGTTCAGGAACAAACAGTTCTGATAGACGGGGAGGTTCAGGAACAAACAGTTCTGATAGACGGGGAGGTTCAGGAACAAACAGTTCTGATAGACGGGGAGTTTCAGGGACAAACAGTTCTGATAGACGGGGAGGTTCAGGGACAAACAGTTCTGATAGACGGGGAGGATCAGGAACAAACAGTTCAGATAGACGGGGAGTTTCAGGGACAAACAGTTCTGATAGACGGGGAGTTTCAGGGACAAACAGTTCTGATAGACGGGGAGGATCAGGAACAAACAGTTCTGATAGACGGGGAGGTTCAGGAACAAACAGTTCTGATAGACGGGGAGGTTCAGGGACAAACAGTTCTGATAGACGGGGAGGATCAGGAACAAACAGTTCTGATAGACGGGGAGGATCAGGAACAAACAGTTCTGATAGACGGGGAGGTTCAGGAACAAACAGTTCAGATAGACGGGGAGGTTCAGGGACAAACAGTTCTGATAGACGGGGAGGATCAGGAACAAACAGTTCTGATAAACGGGGAGGTTCAGGAACAAACAGTTCTGATAGACGGGGAGGTTCAGGGACAAACAGTTCTGATAGACGGGGAGGATCAGGAACAAACAGTTCTGATAGACGGGGAGGTTCAGGGACAAACAGTTCTGATAGACGGGGAGGTTCAGGGACAAACAGTTCTGATAGACGGGGAGGTTCAGGAACAAACAGTTCTGATAGACGGGGAGGTTCAGGGACAAACAGTTCTGATAGACGGGGAGGTTCAGGAACAAACAGTTCAGATAGACGGGGAGGTTCAGGAACAAACAGTTCTGATAGACGGGGAGGTTCAGGGACAAACAGTTCTGATAGACGGGGAGGTTCAGGGACAAACAGTTCTGATAGACGGGGAGGTTCAGGAACAAACAGTTCTGATAGACGGGGAGGTTCAGGGACAAACAGTTCTGATAGACGGGGAGGTTCAGGAACAAACAGTTCAGATAGACGGGGAGGTTCAGGAACAAACAGTTCTGATAGACGGGGAGGTTCAGGGACAAACAGTTCAGATAGACGGGGAGGTTCAGGAACAAACAGTTCTGATAGACGGGGAGGATCAGGGACAAACAGTTCAGATAGACGGGGAGTTTCAGGGACAAACAGTTCTGATAGACGGGGAGGTTCAGGAACAAACAGTTCTGATAGACGGGGAGGTTCAGGAACAAACAGTTCTGATAGACGGGGAGGTTCAGGGACAAACAGTTCTGATAGACGGGGGGTGCAGGGACAAACAGTTCTGATAGACGGGGAGGTTAAGGAACAAACAGTTCTGATAGACGGGGAGGTTCAGGGACAAACAGTTCTGATAGACGGGGGGTGCAGGGACAAACAGTTCTGATAGACGGGGAGGTTCAGGGACAAACAGTTCTGATAGACGGGGAGGATCAGGAACAAACAGTTCTGATCGACGGGGAGGTTCAGGGACAAACAGTTCTGATGGACAGGGAGTTTCAGGGACAAACAGTTCTGATAGACGGGGAGGATCAGGAACAAACAGTTCTGATAGACGGGGAGGTTCAGGGACAAACAGTTCTGATGGACAGGGAGGTTCAGGAACAAACAGTTCTGATAGACAGGGGGTGCAGGGACAAACAGTTCTGATAGACGGGGAGTTTCAGGGACAAACAGTTCTGATAGACGGGGAGGATCAGGAACAAACAGTTCTGATAGACGGGGAGGATCAGGAACAAACAGTTCTGATAGACGGGGAGTTTCAGGGACAAACAGATCTGATAGACGGGGAGGTTCAGGAACAAACAGTTCTGATAGACGGGGAGGTTCAGGAACAAACAGTTCAGATAGACGGGGAGGTTCAGGAACAAACAGTTCTGATAGATGGGGAGGTTCAGGGACAAACAGATCTGATAGACGGGGAGGTTCAGGAACAAACAGTTCTGATAGACGGGGAGGTTCAGGAACAAACAGTTCAGATAGACGGGGAGGTTCAGGAACAAACAGTTCTGATAGATGGGGAGGTTCAGGAACAAACAGTTCTGATAGACGGGGAGGTTCAGGAACAAACAGTTCTGATAGATGGGGAGTTTCAGGGACAAACAGTTCTGATAGACGGGGGGTGCAGGGACAAACAGTTCTGATAGATGGGGAGGTTCAGGAACAAACAGTTCTGATAGATGGGGAGGTTCAGGAACAAACAGTTCTGATAGACGGGGAGGTTCAGGGACAAACAGTTCTGATAGACGGGGGGTGCAGGGACAAACAGTTCTGATAGACGGGGAGGTTCAGGAACAAACAGTTCTGATAGACGGGGAGGTTCAGGGACAAACAGTTCTGATAGACGGGGAGGTTCAGGAACAAACAGTTCTCATAGACGGGGAGGTTCAGGGACAAACAGTTCTGATAGACGGGGAGGTTCAGGAACAAACAGTTCTGATAGACGGGGAGGTTCAGGAACAAACAGTTCTGATAGACGGGGAGTTTCAGGGACAAACAGTTCTGATAGACGGGGAGGTTCAGGAACAAACAGTTCTGATAGACGGGGAGTTTCAGGGACAAACAGTTCTGATAGACGGGGAGGTTCAGGAACAAACAGTTCTGATAGACGGGGAGTTTCAGGGACAAACAGTTCTGATAGACGGGGAGGTTCAGGAACAAACAGTTCTGATAGACGGGGAGTTTCAGGGACAAACAGTTCTGATAGACGGGGAGGTTCAGGAACAAACAGTTCTGATAGACGGGGAGGTTCAGGAACAAACAGTTCTGATAGACGGGGAGGTTCAGGAACAAACAGTTCTGATAGACGGGGAGGTTCAGGGACAAACAGTTCTGATAGACGGGGGGTGCAGGGACAAACAGTTCTGATAGACGGGGAGGTTCAGGAACAAACAGTTCTGATAGACAGGGAGGTTCAGGGACAAACAGTTCTGATAGACGGGGGGTGCAGGGACAAACAGTTCTGATAGACGGGGAGGTTCAGGGACAAACAGTTCTGATAGACGGGGAGGATCAGGGACAAACAGTTCTGATAGACGGGGGGTGCAGGGACAAACAGTTCTGATAGACGGGGAGGTTCAGGGACAAACAGTTCTGATAGACGGGGAGGATCAGGAACAAACAGTTCTGATAGACGGGGAGGTTCAGGGACAAACAGTTCTGATGGACAGGGAGTTTCAGGGACAAACAGTTCTGATAGACGGGGAGGATCAGGAACAAACAGTTCTGATAGACGGGGAGGTTCAGGGACAAACAGTTCTGATGGACAGGGAGGTTCAGGAACAAACAGTTCTGATAGACAGGGGGTGCACGGACAAACAGTTCAGATAGACGGGGAGGTTCAGGAACAAACAGTTCTGATAGACGGGGAGGATCAGGAACAAACAGTTCTGATAGACGGGGAGGATCAGGAACAAACAGTTCTGATAGACGGGGAGGTTCAGGAACAAACAGTTCTGATAGACGGGGAGGTTCAGGGACAAACAGTTCTGATAGACGGGGAGGATCAGGAACAAACAGTTCTGATAGACGGGGAGGTTCAGGGACAAACAGTTCTGATAGACGGGGAGGATCAGGAACAAACAGTTCTGATAGACGGGGAGGTTCAGGAACAAACAGTTCTGATAGACGGGGAGGTTCAGGGACAAACAGTTCTGATAGACGGGGAGGATCAGGAACAAACAGTTCTGATAGACGGGGAGGTTCAGGGACAAACAGTTCTGATAGACGGGGAGGTTCAGGGACAAACAGTTCTGATAGACGGGGAGGTTCAGGAACAAACAGTTCTGATAGACGGGGAGGTTCAGGGACAAACAGTTCTGATAGACGGGGAGGTTCAGGAACAAACAGTTCAGATAGACGGGGAGTTTCAGGGACAAACAGTTCTGATAGATGGGGAGTTTCAGGAACAAACAGTTCAGATAGACGGGGAGTTTCAGGGACAAACAGTTCTGATAGACGGGGAAGTTCAGGAACAAACAGTTCTGATAGACGGGGAGGTTCAGGGACAAACAGTTCTGATAGACGGGGAGTTTCAGGGACAAACAGTTCTGATAGACGGGGAGGTTCAGGAACAAACAGTTCTGATAGACGGGGAGTTTCAGGAACAAACAGTTCTGATAGACGGGGAGTTTCAGGGACAAACAGTTCTGATAGACGGGGAGGTTCAGGGACAAACAGTTCTGATAGACGGGGAGGTTCAGGAACAAACAGTTCTGATAGACGGGGAGGTTCAGGAACAAACAGTTCAGATAGACGGGGAGTTTCAGGGACAAACAGTTCTGATAGACGGGGAGGTTCAGGAACAAACAGTTCTGATAGACGGGGAGGTTCAGGAACAAACAGTTCTGATAGACGGGGAGTTTCAGGGACAAACAGTTCTGATAGACGGGGAGGTTCAGGAACAAACAGTTCTGATAGACGGGGAGTTTCAGGAACAAACAGTTCTGATAGACGGGGAGGTTCAGGAACAAACAGTTCTGATAGACGGGGAGTTTCAGGGACAAACAGTTCTGATAGACGGGGAGGTTCAGGAACAAACAGTTCTGATAGACGGGGAGTTTCAGGGACAAACAGTTCTGATAGACGGGGAGGTTCAGGAACAAACAGTTCTGATAGACGGGGAGGTTCAGGAACAAACAGTTCTGATAGACGGGGAGTTTCAGGGACAAACAGTTCTGATAGACGGGGAGGTTCAGGAACAAACAGTTCTGATAGACGGGGAGGTTCAGGAACAAACAGTTCTGATAGACGGGGAGTTTCAGGGACAAACAGTTCTGATAGACAGGGAGGTTCAGGAACAAACAGTTCAGATAGACGGGGAGGTTCAGGAACAAACAGTTCTGATAGATGGGGAGGTTCAGGAACAAACAGTTCTGATAGACGGGGAGGTTCAGGAACAAACAGTTCTGATAGATGGGGAGTTTCAGGGACAAACAGTTCTGATAGACGGGGAGGTTCAGGAACAAACAGTTCTGATAGATGGGGAGGTTCAGGAACAAACAGTTCTGATAGACGGGGAGGTTCAGGGACAAACAGTTCTGATAGACGGGGGGCGCAGGGACAAACAGTTCTGATAGACGGGGAGGTTCAGGAACAAACAGTTCTGATAGACGGGGAGGTTCAGGGACAAACAGTTCTGATAGACGGGGGGTGCAGGGACAAACAGTTCTGATAGACGGGGAGGTTCAGGGACAAACAGTTCTGATAGACGGGGAGGATCAGGAACAAACAGTTCTGATAGACGGGGAGGTTCAGGGACAAACAGTTCTGATGGACAGGGAGTTTCAGGGACAAACAGTTCTGATAGACGGGGAGCATCAGGAAGAAACAGTTCTGATAGACGGGGAGGTTCAGGGACAAACAGTTCTGATGGACAGGGAGGTTCAGGAACAAACAGTTCTGATAGACGGGGGGTGCAGGGACAAACAGTTCTGATAGACGGGGAGGTTCAGGAACAAACAGTTCTGATAGACGGGGAGGTTCAGGGACAAACAGTTCTGATAGACGGGGGGGTGCAGGAACAAACAGTTCTGATAGACGGGGAGGATCAGGAACAAACAGTTCTGATAGACGGGGAGGATCAGGAACAAACAGTTCTGATAGACGGGGAGGTTCAGGGACAAACAGTTCTGATAGACGGGGGGGTGCAGGGACAAACAGTTCTGATAGACGGGGAGGTTCAGGAACAAACAGTTCAGATAGACGGGGAGTTTCAGGGACAAACAGTTCTGATAGACGGGGAGGTTCAGGGACAAACAGTTCTGATAGACGGGGAGGTTCAGGAACAAACAGTTCTGATAGACGGGGAGGTTCAGGAACAAACAGTTCTGATAGACGGGGAGGTTCAGGAACAAACAGTTCTGATAGACGGGGAGTTTCAGGGACAAACAGTTCTGATAGACGGGGAGGTTCAGGGACAAACAGTTCTGATAGACGGGGAGGATCAGGAACAAACAGTTCAGATAGACGGGGAGTTTCAGGGACAAACAGTTCTGATAGACGGGGAGTTTCAGGGACAAACAGTTCTGATAGACGGGGAGGATCAGGAACAAACAGTTCTGATAGACGGGGAGGTTCAGGAACAAACAGTTCTGATAGACGGGGAGGTTCAGGGACAAACAGTTCTGATAGACGGGGAGGATCAGGAACAAACAGTTCTGATAGACGGGGAGGATCAGGAACAAACAGTTCTGATAGACGGGGAGGTTCAGGGACAAACAGTTCTGATAGACGGGGAGGATCAGGAACAAACAGTTCTGATAAACGGGGAGGTTCAGGAACAAACAGTTCTGATAGACGGGGAGGTTCAGGGACAAACAGTTCTGATAGACGGGGAGGATCAGGAACAAACAGTTCTGATAGACGGGGAGGTTCAGGGACAAACAGTTCTGATAGACGGGGAGGTTCAGGGACAAACAGTTCTGATAGACGGGGAGGTTCAGGAACAAACAGTTCTGATAGACGGGGAGGTTCAGGGACAAACAGTTCTGATAGACGGGGAGGTTCAGGAACAAACAGTTCAGATAGACGGGGAGGTTCAGGAACAAACAGTTCTGATAGACGGGGAGGTTCAGGGACAAACAGTTCTGATAGACGGGGAGGTTCAGGGACAAACAGTTCTGATAGACGGGGAGGTTCAGGAACAAACAGTTCTGATAGACGGGGAGGTTCAGGGACAAACAGTTCTGATAGACGGGGAGGTTCAGGAACAAACAGTTCAGATAGACGGGGAGGTTCAGGAACAAACAGTTCTGATAGACGGGGAGGTTCAGGGACAAACAGTTCAGATAGACGGGGAGGTTCAGGAACAAACAGTTCTGATAGACGGGGAGGATCAGGGACAAACAGTTCAGATAGACGGGGAGTTTCAGGGACAAACAGTTCTGATAGACGGGGAGGTTCAGGAACAAACAGTTCTGATAGACGGGGAGGTTCAGGAACAAACAGTTCTGATAGACGGGGAGGTTCAGGAACAAACAGTTCTGATAGACGGGGAGGATCAGGAACAAACAGTTCTGATAGACGGGGAGGTTCAGGAACAAACAGTTCTGATAGACGGGGAGTTTCAGGAACAAACAGTTCTGATAGACGGGGAGGATCAGGAACAAACAGTTCTGATAGACGGGGAGGTTCAGGAACAAACAGTTCTGATAGACGGGGAGGATCAGGAACAAACAGTTCAGATAGACGGGGAGGTTCAGGAACAAACAGTTCAGATAGACGGGGAGGTTCAGGAACAAACAGTTCTGATAGACGGGGAGGTTCAGGAACAAACAGTTCTGATAGACGGGGAGGATCAGGAACAAACAGTTCTGATAGACGGGGAGGATCAGGAACAAACAGTTCAGATAGACGGGGAGGTTCAGGAACAAACAGTTCAGATAGACGGGGAGGTTCAGGAACAAACAGTTCTGATAGACGGGGAGGATCAGGAACAAACAGTTCTGATAGACGGGGAGGTTCAGGAACAAACAGTTCAGATAGACGGGGAGGTTCAGGAACAAACAGTTCTGATAGACGGGGAGTTTCAGGAACAAACAGTTCTGATAGACGGGGAGTTTCAGGAACAAACAGTTCAGATAGACGGGGAGGTTCAGGAACAAACAGTTCTGATAGATGGGGAGTTTCAGGGACAAACAGTTCTGATAGACGGGGAGTTTCAGGAACAAACAGTTCTGATAGACGGGGAGGTTCAGGAACAAACAGTTCAGATAGACGGGGAGTTTCAGGAACAAACAGTTCTGATAGATGGGGAGTTTCAGGAACAAACAGTTCTGATAGACGGGGAGTTTCAGGAACAAACAGTTCTGATAGACGGGGAGTTTCAGGGACAAACAGTTCTGATAGACGGGGGGTGCAGGGACAAACAGTTCTGATAGACGGGGGGTGCAGGGACAAACAGTTCTGATAGACGGGGAGTTTCAGGGACAAACAGTTCTGATAGACGGGGAGTTTCAGGGACAAACAGTTCTGATAGACGGGGGGTGCAGGGACAAACAGTTCTGATAGACGGGGAGGTTCAGGAACAAACAGTTCAGATAGATGGGGAGTTTCAGGAACAAACAGTTCTGATAGACGGGGAGGTTCAGGAACAAACAGTTCAGATAGACGGGGAGTTTCAGGGACAAACAGTTCTGATAGACGGGGAGGTTCAGGAACAAACAGTTCTGATAGACGGGGAGGTTCAGGAACAAACAGTTCTGATAGACGGGGAGGATCAGGAACAAACAGTTCAGATAGACGGGGAGGTTCAGGAACAAACAGTTCTGATAGACGGGGAGGTTCAGGAACAAACTGTTCTGATAGACGGGGAGGATCAGGAACAAACAGTTCTGATAGACGGGGAGTTTCAGGAACAAACAGTTCTGATAGACGGGGAGGTTCAGGGACAAACAGTTCTGATAGACGGGGAGGTTCAGGAACAAACAGTTCTGATAGACGGGGAGGATCAGGAACAAACAGTTCTGATAGACGTTGGGTGCAGGGACAAACAGTTCTGATAGACGGGGAGGTTCAGGGACAAACAGTTCTGATAGACGGGGAGGTTCAGGAACAAACAGTTCTGATAGACGGGGAGGTTCAGGAACAAACAGTTCTGATAGACGGGGAGGTTCAGGAACAAACAGTTCTGATAGACGGGGAGGTTCAGGAACAAACAGTTCTGATAGACGGGGTGGTTCAGGGACAAACAGTTCTGATAGACGTTGGGTGCAGGGACAAACAGTTCTGATAGACGGGGAGGTTCAGGGACAAACAGTTCTGATAGACGGGGAGGTTCAGGAACAAACAGTTCTGATAGACGGGGAGGTTCAGGAACAAACAGTTCTGATAGACGGGGAGGTTCAGGAACAAACAGTTCTGATAGACGGGGAGGTTCAGGAACAAACAGTTCTGATAGACGGGGAGGATCAGGAACAAACAGTTCTGATAGACGGGGAGGTTCAGGAACAAACAGTTCTGATAGACGGGGAGGTTCAGGAACAAACAGTTCTGATAGACGGGGAGGTTCAGGAACAAACAGTTCTGATAGACGGGGAGGTTCAGGAACAAACAGTTCTGATAGACGGGGTGGTTCAGGGACAAACAGTTCTGATAGACGTTGGGTGCAGGGACAAACAGTTCTGATAGACGGGGAGGTTCAGGGACAAACAGTTCTGATAGACGGGGAGGTTCAGGAACAAACAGTTCTGATAGACGGGGAGGTTCAGGAACAAACAGTTCTGATAGACGGGGAGGTTCAGGAACAAACAGTTCTGATAGACGGGGAGGTTCAGGAACAAACAGTTCTGATAGACGGGGAGGATCAGGAACAAACAGTTCTGATAGACGGGGAGGTTCAGGAACAAACAGTTCTGATAGATGGGGAGTTTCAGGGACAAACAGTTCTGATAGACGTTGGGTGCAGGGACAAACAGTTCTGATAGACGGGGAGGTTAAGGGACAAACAGTTCTGTTAGACGGGGAGGTTCAGGAACAAACAGTTCTGATAGACGGGGAGGTTCAGGAACAAACAGTTCTGATAGACGGGGAGGATCAGGAACAAACAGTTCTGATAGACGGGGAGGTTCAGGAACAAACAGCTCTGATAGATGGGGAGGTTCAGGAACAAACAGCTCTGATCGACGGGGAATGTTCTGGAATGCGCAGTCCAGATGGACATAGAACATTCTGCAATGTCCAATCCATATTCATGGGCAGCGCTCTGGTACCTACCTTTCCGATGAGGGGATGTAGTTTTCGTCCTTGGGATCATCGAAGAATTGATACTCATCATCAGAGTCCACTTCAGTTAACTGCTCCTCATCCTCCTCATATTCGTCATCACTGAGAGGAAGAGGAAGTGAGTGAGTCACTGATCGTGCGATTCAATGATCGTGAGCGTGTTAAGAGATTCGATCAGCGTCACTGCTCATTCCCGTTCCCTCACTAGAAAATACCCTGACCCACCTTCCCTAGGTCCAAAGTGGGTCACGTCACATTTCCCCAGTTTTTCCACTCACTTACAACAAAATAAACTGCCTTTCTTTAGGCGCTTTACCCCAAGGATAAACAGGAGCAATTATCAAATAAAATTTGACACTGAGCCACATAAGGAGACGAGGAGTCTGACAGAGAGGAGGAGGAGGAGTCTGACAGAGAGGAGGAGGAGGAGTCTGACAGAGAGGAGGAGGAGGAGTCTGACAGAGAGGAGGAGGAGGAGTCTGACAGAGAGGAGGAGGAGGAGTCTGACAGAGAGGAGGAGGAGGAGTCTGACAGAGAGGAGGAGGAGGAGTCTGACAGAGAGGAGGAGGAGGAGTCTGACAGAGAGGAGGAGGAGGAGTCTGACAGAGGAGGAGGAGGAGTCTGACAGAGAGGAGGAGGAGTCTGACAGAGAGGAGGAGGAGGCTGACAGAGAGGAGGAGGAGGCTGACAGAGAGGAGGAGGTGCGAGACCATGGAGGGGTTTGAAAACAAGAATGAGAGTCAATGAACATCAGTGAGCATGGGGTGATGGGTGAAAGCGACTTGGTGCAGTGAGGGTACAGAGAGCAGAATTTTGGATCAGTTTAAGTTTGCGTAGGGTGGAAGCTGACAGTCCGGCGAGGAGAGCAGTGGAATATCCGAGTCTAGAGGTAACAAAGGCACGGATGAGGTTTTCAGCAACAGATGAGCAGAGGCAGGGAATGGAGGTGAACATTAATCCATCACTGTCCCTTTGCAACTTTCTTCTCCCATTTACAGTTTTCTGTGCCACCCAACTTGATGTTGTTGGAGAACTTAGTTCTATGGCTCACTATTCCTTCATCCACGTCATTTGTCACAGTGACAAGTTCAGACCCTGTACACATCCCTTGGCGTGGGGGAGAAGGGCACCATGCACCACATCCTGCTAATTTGAGTACCTATCCATTATCCCTTCTTTGTCTCCTACTTGTGAAATAATTCCCTATCCAATCGGATTCCACGAACTCTCATTTTTGTGAACAATCTCTTACCGGGAACAGTAGCATAAGTGGTTACGTTCTAATACAAGAGGAAAATACTGCGGTTGCTGGAAATCTGAATTAAAAACAGAAAATGCTGGAAATAGCGGGTCTGGCAGCATCTGTGGAGACAAAACAGAGTTCACATTGAAAGGTCACAGAGCAGAAACGTTAACTCTGTTTCTCTCGACAGATGCTGCCAGACCTGCTAAGTATTTCCAGCGTTTCGGGTTTTTAATAGTTATGTTGCAAAACTAGTAAGCTTGGACTAATGATGCAGAGACACGAGTTCAAAAACCACCTCACAGCTGGGAGAACTAAATTCAAATAACTAAATAAATACGGAATTAAAAAAAGCTAGTCCCAGTCAGGGTGACTGTGCAATTACCAGATCACCAGAAAAACCCCATCTGCTCCACTTATGTCTTTGAGGGAAGGAAATGTGATTTCCTTACCCGATAGGCGACTCCACACTAATGTGGTTGACTCTTCACTGCTCTCTGAAATAGTCCAGCTAGCTACTCAGTTGTCAAGAAGGTGGCTCACCTATGGGGATATTGCAGAAAAATGGTGTTCAGGTAGAAGATCAGCCCTGATCTAGTTGAATGGCCTACTTCCTATTTAAATGTTCTCAAGGGCAATTAGGAATGGTCAATAAATGTTGGCCTAGCCAGAGAAACTCGCATCCTATGAATTTAAAAAAAAATCTGGAACAGTCAAATGCCTTCTGGAAGTCCTTATAAATAATATCCATAAGTACCACTTTATCTATGATTATCTCCTCGAAAAATTCAACCATGTTGCTTGGACATGATTTACCCTTTGCCAATACACGCTGCCTCTTACTTTTTTCCCCCAATTCATTCACAGGACATGCATGTCACTGGCAAGGCCAGCATTTGTTGCCCATGCCTAATTGTGCTCGAGAAGGGGGTGATGAATGGCCTTCTAGAACTGCTGGTCTAAACACACCCACGGTGCTGTTAGGGAGGGAGTTCCAGGATTTGACCCGACCACAGTGAGGGAATGGCAAACTGCTGCGTGACGAAGGGAAACTTGCAGGTGGTGGTGCTCCCTTGCGCCTATCCTCGTGCTTCTGGGTGGTAGCGATCGCGGGCTTGGAAGATGCCCAAGGAGCCGTGGCGAGTTGCCACAGTGCATCTTGCAGATGGTACACACTGCTGCTACAGTGCGCCAGTGGTGGAGGGAGTGAATGCTTAAGGTGGTGGGTGGGCTGTCAACCAAGTGGGCTGCTTTGTCTTGGATGGTCATAGAGTCACAATAGCACAGGAGGAGGCCACTGTGCCATCGAATCCATGCCAGCTCTCTGTCGAGCAATCCAATAAGTTGCATTCCCCTGCTCTATCCCCACAGCCCTGCAAGTTTATTTCTCTTAAGTTTAGTTTAGTTTACAGATACAGCACTGAAACAGGCCCTTCAGCCCACCAAGTCTGTGCCGACCATCAACCACCCATTTATACTAATCCTACACTAATCCCATATTCCTACCACATCCCCACCTGTCCCTATATTTCCCTACCACCTACCTATACTAGGGGCAATTTATAATGGCCAATTTACCTATCAGCCTGCAAGTCTTTGGCATGTGGGAGGAAACCGGAGCACCCGGAGGAAACCCACGCAGACACAGGGAAAACTTGCAAACTCCACAGAGGCAATACCCAGAATTTAACCTGGATCGCTGGAGCTGTGAGGCTGTGGTGCTAACCACTGCACCACTGTGCCGCCCAACTGCCTAACCAACTTCCTTTTGAAATCATTCTTCACCTCTGCTTCCACCACCCTCGTATTCAGCAATTTCCAGGTCATTACCACTCGCTGTGTAATAAACGATCTTCCGAACATTCCCCCTGCAGCTCTTGCCCAAAACCTTGAATCTGTGTCCTCGGGTCCTTGTACCATCAGCTAATGCAAACAGCCTTTCTTGTTCACCTGTCAAATCTCCCTTTAATTGCCATTGAGTATATATTGCCTCGCCCTATCCGTTCTGCCAAAATGCATCACCTCATACTTCTCTGTACTAAATTCTATTTGCCACTTGTCTGATGGTTATGCAACCCTATCTATGTCCTGTTGCAAATGATTGGCATCATCCTCACTGTCTGCCACACCTCCAAGTTTGGTATCAATGCCAAATTTTGAAGTTTTACTCTATATCACAATGAATCAAAAAAAAAAGGCAGTGGTCCTCACACTGAACCTTGGGGAACACCACAGTCTGAACCAACATGGGGATGTTGGCACGCACATGTGCAGATTCATACTGGCAAGCTGGCAAATGTTCAGACACACTGATGACATCAGCGATCACTCTGCACATGCTCTGTGTTCTCCGGAGACACTTTGATATTCAAATTGTCTCACTGCCTGTTAAGGACAAAAGGATACATTCCAGGCTGGGAGGTGTCAATTACATCCAACCTGAAAACATCAAGCGACATTCCAAAATTGAGTGTACTTCTGAAACAAAGGGCATGAAGTAGCCACATCTTGGGCCACTGTGCGGTCAAAACGGAGAGGGGGGACACCGCGCGGTCAAAACGCAGAGGGGGCCACCGCGCGGTCAAAACGCAGAGGGGGCCACCGCGCGGTCAAAACGCAGAGGGGGCCACCGCGCGGTCAAAACGCAGAGGGGGCCACCGCGCGGTCAAAACGCAGAGGGGGCCACCGCGCGGTCAAAACGCAGAGGGGGCCACCGCGCGGTCAAAACGCAGAGGGGGCCACCGCGCGGTCAAAACGCAGAGGGGGCCACCGCGCGGTCAAAACGCAGTGGGCCGTGCATTTCCTAGTAGGCTAATGTGAGGTTTTTACCTTTGAAGGCAGCTCTCTCGATAGACCAAAGAGAGCGAGATCACAAAAACATCACATAAAGGAGGGGGCAGGCCCGGCATGGAAGCAGGGAGGGCTATTTGCTCTGTACCTAACCTCACATAGAGATGAACACTACCCCAGAAACAATGCACCTGGAAGTAACAAGGGAAGATCGCGAGATCTCACCTAGTCAACAACAGCTCAGTCTCTGCAAATTGCACCGCTGACTCCTGGGAGCCTGCATCTTGTACCTCTGACTCCTGGGAACCTGCAACCTGTACCTCTGACTCCTGGGACACTGCATCATGTACCTCTGACTCCTGGGAAACTGCATCTTGTACCTCTGACTCCTGGGACACTGCAACAGACAGACAGCAGTTGCAGACAATCAAAGAACTGCCCCGTATCGCCAAAACAAAACAGTGCCCGTGCCTGATACGACACTGAGCATCCCCCACATCATCCTAAATGAATGCAACAGGCCAACAGCACACACGGGCTGTCAAACACATCCCCCCCTACCCACACAGCCCCTCCCGCCCACACCCTCCTGCTTGCCGCTCACACGCAGCACCCACTTCCCACCCACCCACACCCCTCCCCCGTGCCCACAGACAAAGCCCCCACCGCACAACCCCCCCCCCCCCCCCCACCCCAGGTGCGCACACGTGTGCCCCCCACACCCACAACACACGCAGCACTCACTGTGTCTGGCCCCCTCCCCTCACACACTGCCTCAGCCCACCAAATCCCTCCCCCACCCCCCAACCGCCTCCCCCTCCAGCAACACAGACACACACTCACCCCGACACAGCCAGTCCCTACTGATTCTAACCTCACCTTCCTGCTGCTGTTTCTCCTCCCTGGTCCATGCTGTTTTCTTCGGCTGCTCCTCACTGTCTGACTCGCACACCAGCTGGAGAAGGTCGGCGTTGTCCAGTTCCGCTGGCGCACGGCCTGGCTTCCTGCGGTTTCTGCGGGGTCTGCCCGGCGTAACAGCCTGTTGGGGAGGGACCTCCTCGTTGACAGGGGTGCACTGCTCAACGCCGGGATTGTGGCCTGCCTTTGCCTCAGCCTGGACGGCCTGCCCCGGGGATTTTGGCCTGGGAGCCTCCTCCCGGCCCTTGCTCTTGTCCTCAGGTAATACCGCATTAATGCTGCACACAGGTTCTCCATCCACCTTCGACTGGCAACTTGCCCCTCCTGCGCCTGTCTCTGTCGTGATGCTGGAGTCTTTCTCTTTCACCTGCTCATCACTGGACACTTCCTGAGAACCCTCCTTTGTCGTTTTCTCTGACCCCAGCCTGACCCGCTTGCCATTGGCCGGCAGGGTGCTGAGGACCCGCCTCCTGAGTCGGCCAGTGTTGAGAGCAGGAGCCCGGGCCTGTCGCGGCTCTCCACTGCACTCCTCCGCTCCCTTCCTGGATGCCAGCATCTCCCAGGAGTAGGAGTGGCCTCCGGCACAGGTCCACACCACAGTCACTGAGTCATCAACACGCCCAGACACGATGGACTTTAGGTTCGGGATGAAGCCACAGTCCCTGCTGTGGTCATGTGACCAGACCATCAGCTGACGCAAGGCATCGCAGGAGGTGTGCAGATGGTCAATGTTTTCAGCCGAACAAACCTTCCCTGGGCAAGACAGAACAACAGATTAAGTTAAAGAAAGAGTAAAACTCCCTCTACACTGTCCCCATCAAACACTCCCAGGACAGGTACAGTACGGAGGTTAGTTACAGAGTAAAGCTCCCTCTACACTGTCCCCATCAAACACTCCCAGGACAGGTACAGCACGGAGGTCAGTTACAGAGTAAAGCTCCCTCTACACTGTCCCCATCAAACACTCCCAGGACAGGTACAGTACAGGGGTTAGATACAGAGTAAAGCTCCCTCTACACTGTCCCCCATCAAACACTCCCAGGACAGGTACAGTACGGGGTTAGATAGAGAGTAAAGCTCCCTCTACACTGTCTCATCAAACACTCCCAGGACAGGTACAGTACGGGGTTAGATTGAGAGTAAAGCTCCCTCTCCACTGTCTCATCAAACACTCCCAGGACAGGTACAGTACAGGGTTAGATAGAGAGTAAAGCTCCCTCTCCACTGTCTCATCAAACACTCCCAGGACAGGTACAGCACGGAGGTCAGTTACAGAGTAAAGCTCCCTCTACACTGTCCCCATCAAACACTCCCAGGACATGTACAGTACGGGGTTAGATACAGAGTAAAGCTCCCTCTGCACTGTCTCATTAAACGCTCCCAGGACAGGTACAGTACAGGGGTTAGATACAGAGTAAAGCTCCCTCTACACTGTCCCCCATCAAACACTCCCAGGACAGGTACAGTACGGGGTTAGATAGAGAGTAAAGCTCCCTCTACACTGTCTCATCAAACACTCCCAGGACAGGTACAGTACGGGGTTAGATTGAGAGTAAAGCTCCCTCTCCACTGTCTCATCAAACACTCCCAGGACAGGTACAGTACAGGGTTAGATAGAGAGTAAAGCTCCCTCTCCACTGTCTCATCAAACACTCCCAGGACAGGTACAGTACAGGGGTTGGCTGCTTCCTAATTGGGACTCCAAAGTGCATCAACGAGGTGCAGCTGACAGTGCTGCAGTCAGTTGCTGGAGAGGGAGAACTGAGGAGAAACTGCAAAAACTTTGAACAACATTTGCTGCAGAGGAGGAAAGACTTTTGGAATAAGCCTGTACTTTGAGGTGGGTGTTGAGCACCAGACTCTTATTTCATTTGGACTGTTGTGGGAGGTGGAAGAGGCCAGAAGAACAAGGGGTGGGAGCTATATAATTCTGCAGGGAGCTGTGCAGTTGCACTAAAGTTGCAGGGAAGCTCCCTCCCCACCCCAATTGCCCAGCCTGAGTCAGCTGAAGTTGCCTGGCTAATATACAGAAGGGGATAGATAGTGCCTGGGCAGCTTCAGCTGACCCAGGTGAAGACGCCTCCCCCAACCAGAAGACCGTAAGACCAAGTGTGCTGGCAGAGACTGTTTCAAGTGTGCTGTGTGCACCACCTCCAGAAAGGAAAAGAAAGTCATCCCTTGCAGCCTGTCTTTCCCTCTCCTCTAGTCCCTCAGCTGCACCCCTAACCTGTTGTTTGTTTGTTTGTTTTGTGCATCTTAAAATTATTTTCAAGCCTACAATTTGGGGTGGGTTAGCTCTTAGACCCATGGCAAGCCCTTCATCACAGGTGGCGGGGCCCTCTACAACCTACGCAGCTGCAGCCTCTGTGGCTGCCCACATGGCCCCGTCACCCTTTAAATTAAAAATATCCAGCCATGGGGTGAAGAGCTATCCCCACCCCAACATGTCCATTGAGGCCTGCATGAAGGCAATGGCCGAGATTGTCGGCCCCTCGGCCATTGTTGCGGCCTCAAAGATGTATGGGAAGGCAGTGTTTTTTCTAAAGACCGAGCGGGCGGTATCCCTGGCCCTGAGTAAGGGGCTCACTGTGGGGGGGACCTTCCTGCCAGTGGATCCTCTGGGGACCACTGCGCAGCGGATAATGTTATCCAACATCCCACCCTTCATTCCCACTGAGCTCCTCCTCCCCCACCTGCACCATCTGGGGCAGGTGAGGTCAGGGATCACCCCAGTCTGGCTTGGTCTTCGGGAACACAGCCTCCAACAGTTATTTATGCAGCTGGCGCGGGAGGAGGACTCAGAAGGCCAATTTAATGTGGAGTTCCAGGGGACGGCCTACCGCGTCTTTTGGACCTCGGACGGGGCGCGGTGCCATGTCTGCAAGCAGATGGGCCATGTTCGTAAGAACTGCCCCAACCTCCCGGCCGCCAGCTCCACCTCAGCGGCCCAGGGTCCTCCCACTCCCCCCACACATCCAACAGACACCGCTCAGTCGGTTCCGGAGGCTGTGGTTTTCACGGCCTCCAGCGGGGAGGGAAGTGCCCGTCCGAGTGGAACGAAGACGTGGAGGCAAAAGAAACATCAAGAGGCGCGTCCCCTGGACACACTGAAACAAACAGAGCCTGAGCTCAGCCCAAAGTCCGTTCACACGGAATCCACCTGTCCCAGGGCTGGGCTCAGGCCCAGGGTGACTAAAAAGGAGGAGGGTGCAGAGGCCTCTGATGACATGGAGGTCTCTGAGCCTTTGCGCCCTAGTGGGAAAAAGAGGAGAAGGCACCCCTCCACAGAGGTAACGAGGGGCCTGAGGCGCAGGGTCCATCTGTTGGAGGGGAGCTGTCTCCTGTTTCGGGTCCCCAGGTTTCCCCTACCGCCACCACCAAGGCTACAAAGTCCGGGCAGGAGCACCCTATTCCTGAGGATGGAGGGGAGGGGAAGCCCCCGGTACATGAGGCCCCTCCTGAAGGAGTAAGTGGGGACCTGCTTGCGGTGGGGGACCCTGGGGACGCCGCCCATTCTGCCACTGGGTCAGGTGCCCTGAGTGAAGGGGAGGGCGAGGCCCCAGAGGGTCGGCCCACCCAGCCGGAGTCCACCACCAACCAGGAGACACCTGACCCGGTTATAACTGAGAATGCTGCCCCAACTGCTGCGCCTGTGGTGCTGGCGGAGCGGGAGATGGCCTCCTCCCTTCGCCTCCGGTCTCGGCTCTGGCTGGATTTCCGGAGTCAGGAAATTCTGTCTCCCCTGGACCACTCATTGGCCTGGGGACGGAGGTGGAGGGGGGGTCCTGAACTGCTGGCGCCCACAGGCTCCAGTTTCACAGTAGAACCCAGAGAGGACTCCTCCGCCATTGATCCTGGGGGTGGGATCGTGACGAAGGCAGGACCAGCTGGCGCGGCCGGGACGTCCGCCCCACAGAGTGTGGTGGATGTGTCGGCTGCTGGCGGTGACGACCCGGAGGAGGATGGGGATTCGGTGTGGGGCACGGAGGATGACCTTGATTCCATCGCCAGTGAGGTGGTGGAGTCCCTCGTGCCTCCCACTGAATCTCCCCTTATCCCCACGGCAGAACTCCGGGATTTCCTCGCGGCTTGCAGGGGTTGCCGCGATAAAGTTCAGCTGGTCCTCGGCCGTTGGTCGAATCTGGCGCTGATCATACAGTCCGTCCGTGCCGCCCTGAAGAAAGCGGGCAAGCGCGCGGGCAAGAAAATTGTTGAGAGGCGCCGTTTTAATGTGTTCCTCAATGGGTTGCTGGGGGAGTGGAAGGCCAGGTGCACTTCCACTCCCTCCTCACAGTGAGCTGTTGGTGATGGGTTTTAAGTACCTTTGACATGAAGATCACCATAGCCAGCCTCAACATCAACGGCAGCAGGGGGTCTCACCGCAGATTTCACAATCTCTCAGTCCTCAGGGAAGGGAGATACGCGGTGAGCTTTCTGCAGGAAACTCACACTGTTCCGGGAGACGAAGTCACCTCGCTCCTGGAGTGGCAGGGTGGGGTCTACATGAGTCACCTCACCCCTATTTCTAGTTGGGTGGCTATCTTGTTGGGCCCGACTTTTCAGCCAGAGATCTTCAGGGTCAAGGAGCTAGTGCCAGGCCGCTTGCTCCACCTCGCCGTTTGCCTGGGTAGCATGCCGCTCCACTTTGTGAACGTGTACGCACCCAGGCCCGGCGCGTTGCAAGCGCGCTTCTTTGAAGATGTGTCCACTCTCTTGAGCTCCATCAATAGCAGCGAGTGCATCATCCTCGGGGGGGATTTTAACTGCTCCCTTAACTTGGTGGACGTCTGGCGGAATCTCCATCCCGACTCCAACGCCTTCACGTGGAAGTCTGGAGGAGCAGGGTCGCGAATCGACCGCCTCTACTTTTCGCAGGCGTACGTGTCCCGCATCTTGGCGGCCTCCATGCGGCTGGTGACACGCTCGGACCACCGCCTGGTGTGGGCGGAGTTCACTCCGCCGGCAAATTCTGGCTGCACTTCAGTCCCACGCTCCTGATCTTTGGGCACCCGGTGCGGAGGGGCGTGGGCCGGGAGGGGGATCTCCTCGTCGGTCTGCTCCTGGGCCTGGCCAAGGTGGCAATTCACAGGTCCAGGCTGCGGGCCGTCAGGGGGTCTGTCCTCCCCGATTGCCTGCCCCTCTTCCGTGGTTACATTTGCGCCCGGGTGTCCTTGGAGAAGGAGCATGCGGTGTCCGCCGGTACGCTTGAGGCCTTCCGCGACCGGTGGGCACCGCAGGGACTGGAGTGCATCATTGACGCCGAGAATGGCAATTTTAATTTGAGTTTTTTTTAATTATTTATCTGGTGTTAATAAAGTTATTTAAAAAATGTAAATATGTATATATTTAAAAAATGGGGTTAGAGACAGAGTAAAGCTCCCTCTACACTGTCCCCATCAAACACTCTCAGGACAGGTATAGCACGGGGTTAGCTACAGAGTAAAGCTCCCTCTACATTGTCCCCATCAAACACTCCCAGGACAGGTATAGCACGGGGTTAGCTACAGAGTAAAGCTCCCTCTACATTGTCCCCATCAAAAGAAAAAAAAGAGCGGGGTTAGATACAGAGTAAAGCTCCCTCTACACTATCCCCATCAAACACTCCCAGGACAGGTACAGTATGGGGTTAAACACATAGAAAAAAAATAGGAGCACAAGTAGGCCATTCAGCCCTTCGAGCCTCTCCGCCATTCATTATGATCAATACCGATCATCCAACTCAGTAACCTGTTCCTACTTTCGCCCCACACCCTTTGATCCAAGAGCTATATCTAACTCCTTCTTGAAAACATACAATGTGTTGGCCTCAACTGCTTTCTGTGGTAGCGAATTCCACAGGCTCACCACTCTCTGGGTGAAGAAATTGCTCCTCATCTCAGTCCTGAAAGGTTTACCCCATATCCTGAGACTATGAACTCCTGGTTCTGGACTCCCCCAACATTGGGAACATCCTTCCTGCATCTACCCTGTCAAGTCCTGTTTGAATTTTAATGGCTTCTATGAGATTCCCCCCTCACTCTTCTGAACTCCAGCGAATATATTCCTCACCGACTCAATCTCTCCTCATACGTCAGTCCCACCATCCCAGGAATCAGTCTGGTAAACCTTCGCACCACTCACTCTATAGCAAGAACATCCTTCCTCAGATAAGGAGACCAAAACTGCACACAATATTCCAGGTGTGGCCTCACCAAGGCCCTGTATAATTGCAAGACATCCCTGCTCCTGTACTCGAATCCTCTCGCTATGAAGACCAACATACCATTTGCCTTTTATACTGCCTGTTGCACCTGCATGCTTACCTTCGGCGTCTGGTGTACGAGAACACCCAGGTCTCACTGCATATTCCCCTCTCTCAGTTTAAAGCTGTTCAGATAATAATCTGCCTTCTTGTTTTTGTTACCAAAGTGGATAACCTCACATTTATCCACATTATACTGCATCTGCCATACATTAGCCCACTCACTCAACTTGTCCAAATCACCCTGAAGCCTCTCTGCATCCTCCTCACAAATCACCCTCCCACCCAGTTTTGTGTCATCTGCAAATTTGGAGATATTACATTTAGTTCCCTCATTTAAATCATTAATGTATATTGTGAATAGCTGGGGTCCCCTGTCTGTCAACTAATTTTCTATCCATCTCAATACACTACCCCCAATCCCATATGCTTTAATTTTACACGCTAATCTCTTATGTGGGACTTTGTCGAAAACCTTCTGAAAGTCCGCATAAACCACATCCACTGGCTCCCCCTCATCAACTCTACTAGTTACATTATCGAAGAATTCTAGTAGATTTGTCAAGCATGATTTCCCTTTCATAAATCCATGCTGACTCTGCCCGATTCTACCAGTGTTCTCCAAGTGCTCTGCTATAAAATCTTTGATAATGGACTCTAGAATTTTCCCCACTACTGACGTCAGGCTGACTGGTCTATAATTCCTTGCTTTCTCTCTACCTCCCTTTTTAAATAGTGGGGTTTCATTAGCGACCCTCCAATCTGTAGGAACTGTTCCAGAGTTTATAGAATCTTGGAAGATGACCACCAATGCATTTCTAGGGCCACTTCCTCAAGTACTTTGGGATGCATACCATCAGGCCCTGGGGATTTATCGGCCTTCAATCCCATCAATTTCCCCAACACCATTTCTCTACTAATACTGATTTCCTTCAGTACTCTCACTGAGCCTTGTGTTCCCCAACATTTCTGGTATGTATGTCCTCCTTTGTGAAGACAGAACCAAAGTATGCATTTAGTTGGTCAGCCATTCCTCTGTTCCCCATAATAAATGCCCCTTTTTCTGACTGTAAGGGACCTACATTTGTCTTCACCAATCTTTTTCTCTTCACATACCTACAGAAACTTTTGGTCAGTTTTTATGTTCCCCGCAAGCTTGCTCTCGTACTCTACTTTCCCCTTCTTAATCAATCCCTTGGTTCTCCTTTGCTGAATTCTAAACTGCTCCCAATCCTCAGATGTGTTTTATTTTCTGGCAAACTTGTATGCCTCTTCCTTTGATCTAATGCCATCTCTAATTTTCCTTGTAAGCCATGGTTTGGCTCCCTTTCCCATTTTACTTTTGCGCAAGACAGGGTTAAACAATTGCTGCAGTTCATTCATGCGCTTTTTAAATGTTTGCCATTGCCTATCCACCGTCATCCCTTTAAGTAATGCTTCCCAATCCGTCATAGCCAACTCGCACCTCATACCTTCGTAGTTTCCTTTACGAAGATTCAGGAATCTAGTCTCGGAATCAACCACGTCACTCTCCATCTTGATGAAGAATTCTATCACATTATGGTCGCTCATCCCCAAGGGGTCTCGCACCACTAGATTGTCCTCTCATTACACAATCCCCAGTCTAGGATGGCCTGTTCTCCAGTTGGTTCCTCAACATATTGGTCCAGAAAACCATCCCGTACACACTCCAAAAATTCCTCCTCGATGGCATTGTGACTAATTTGCTTTGCCCAATCTATATGCAGATTAAAGTTACTCATAATTACAGATGTTCCTTTATCGCATGCGTCTCTAATTTCCTGTTCAATGCCATTTCCAACTTTACCACTACAGTTTGGGAGTCTGTACACAACCCCTACTAACGTTGTTTGCCCCTTAGTGTTTCTCAGCTCTACACATACAGATTCCACATCGTCAGAGCTAATATCTTGCCTCACTATTGCGTTAATTTCCTCTCTAACCAGCAATGCAACTCCACCGCCTTTTGCTTTTTGTCTATCCTTCCTAAATACTGAATACCCCTGGATGTTCATTTCCCATCCCTGGTCACCTTGCAGCCATGTCTCCGTAATCCCGACTATATCATACCTGTTTACATCTATCTGCACGATTAATTCATCCAGTTTATTGCGAATGCTCCGCGCATTAAGGCATAAAGCCTTAAGGTTAGTCTTTTTAACATTACTTGTCCCCTTCCCACTATTTTTCACTGTGGCCTTGTTTGATTCTGGCCCTTGATTTCTCTGCCTATCACTTTTCTTATTCCCCTGACTGTCTTTTGTTCTTGTCTTTGATCCCCCCTCCTCTGACTCCTTGCAAAGGTTCCCACCCCCCTGCCATTTTAGTTTAAACCTTCCCCAACCACTCTAGCAAATACCCACCTCCCTCAAGAACTGGTTCCATTGTCCCAGGGATCTAAAACCCACCCCTCACGCCATCTCTTCTGTCACGTATTCATCCAATATATCCTGCTATTTCTACTCTGACTAGCACGTGGCACTGCTAGTAATCCTGAGATCACTATCTTTGAGCACCTACTTTTCAACTTACTTCCTAGCTCCCTATGTTCTGCTTTTGGACCTCATCCTTTTTTTTAACCTGTCATTGGTACCAATGTGTACCCGATCACTGGCTGTTCACCCTCCCCCTTCAGAATGTCCTGTAACCGCTCTGAGACATCCTTGACCCGAGCACCAGGGAGGCAAAATACCATCCTGGAGTCTCTTTTGCGGCCACAGAAACGCCTATCTATTCCCCTTACAATTGAATCCCCTATAACTATTGCATTCCCACACTTTTTACTCCTCCCCTGTACAGCAGAGCCAACCGTGGTGCAATGAATTGGGCTGTTGCTGCTTTCCCGAGAGGCCATTCTCCCCAACAGTATCCAAAGCAGTATATCTGTTTTGCAGGGGAATCGCCACAGGAGATTCCTGAACTGCCTGCCTAGTCCTCTTGCTCTGCCTGGTGGTCACCCATTCCCCTCCTGCCTGTGGAGTCTGAGCCTGCGGTGTGACCACCTCTCTATACGTGCTATCCATGATACTCCCGACACTGCCCTCTGCATTATCCCATCAAATACTCCCAGGACAGGTACAGTACGGCGTTACATAGAGTAAAGCTCCCTCTACACTGTCCCCATCAAACACTGCCAGGGCAGGTACAGCATGGGGTCAGATACAGAGTAAAGCTCCCTCTACACCAGGGTTGTACAATTTTTTTGTGTGGGGAGCCACATTCCCATTTTTGTCTTACATAGTGGGCCAGAGAGACAATTTTGGAAAGACAAAAGCATTAAAAATGTCTCATACTATTTATCAAAACAACAAATGTGCATTTTTGTGAAGAAGCTTTAAATAAGATTAATTTATTGCACTAATTTCACACCACTATGTTGGACACTGATTTATTGAGACATCTGGCATTTTTTGCTTGCACAAGGAGGCAATGTTTGCCTGCAAACATCTTGCACAGATGCGGAGTATTCTGGATAGACGTCCATCTGCTGACAGCACAATCTTGATCTCTCTTGTCTCTGTGATTCCCCCCTCTCAGTGTCATTCTTGCTCTGTCCCCCATCCCGCCCTTTCTTTCTGTCCTCCCCTCCTCACTCTGGGTCCACCCCTACCACCCTCTCTCTCTGTCTGTCCCAACCCTCCCCCTTTCTCTCTCTCTGCCTCCCTCTTCCTCTGTCCGTTCCTCCACTCCCTCCCTCCCTCTCTCTCTCCCACCCGTGCCCGCCCCCCCACTCCCTCTCCCCCCCTGCCCGCCTCCCCACCCGCCCCCCACGCCCTCTGTCCCCCCCCTCTCTCTCTCTCTCTGTCCACTCTTCACCCCCTCTCTCTCTCTGTCCCCTCTTCACCCCTCTCTCTCTCTCTGTCCCCTCTTCACCCCCTCTCTCTCTCAGTCCCCCTCTTCACCCCCTCTCTCTCTCTGTCCCCCTCATCACCCAAACTCCTCTCTGTCCCCCTCATCACCCCCTCTCTCTCTGTCCCCCTCATCACCCAAACTCCTCTCTGTCCCCCTCATCACCCCCTCTCTCTCTGTCCCCCTCATCACCCAAACTCCTCTCTGTCCCCCTCATCACCCCCTCTCTCTCTGTCCCCCTCATCACCCCCTCTCTCTCTCTGTCCCTCTCATCACCCCCACTCTCTCTCTGTCCCCCTCTTCACCCCCACTCTCTCTCTGTCCCCCTCTTCACCCCCACTCTCTCTCTGTCCCCCTCTTCACCCCCACTCTCTCTCTGTCCCCCTCTTCACCCCCACTCTCTCTCTGTCCCCCTCATCACCCCCACTCTCTCTCTGTCCCCCTCTTCACCCCCACTCTCTCTCTGTCCCCTCTTCACCCCCTCTCTCTCTCAGTCCCCCTCTTCACCCCCTCTCTCTCTCTGTCCCCCTCATCACCCAAACTCCTCTCTGTCCCCCTCATCACCCCCTCTCTCTCTGTCCCCCTCATCACCCAAACTCCTCTCTGTCCCCCTCATCACCCCCTCTCTCTCTGTCCCCCTCATCACCCAAACTCCTCTCTGTCCCCCTCATCACCCCCTCTCTCTCTGTCCCCCTCATCACCCCCTCTCTCTCTCTGTCCCTCTCATCACCCCCACTCTCTCTCTGTCCCCCTCTTCACCCCCACTCTCTCTCTGTCCCCCTCTTCACCCCCACTCTCTCTCTGTCCCCCTCTTCACCCCCACTCTCTCTCTGTCCCCCTCTTCACCCCCACTCTCTCTCTGTCCCCCTCATCACCCCCACTCTCTCTCTGTCCCCCTCTTCACCCCCACTCTCTCTCTGTCCCCCTCTTCACCCCCACTCTCTCTCTGTCCCCCTCTTCACCCCCACTCTCTCTCTGTCCCCCTCTTCACCCCCACTCTCTCTCTGTCCCCCTCTTCACCCCCACTCTCTCTCTGTCCCCCTCTTCACCCCCACTCTCTCTCTGTCCCCCTCTTCACCCCCACTCTCTCTCTGTCCCCCTCTTCACCCCCACTCTCTCTCTGTCCCCCTCTTCACCCCCACTCTCTCTCTGTCCCCCTCTTCACCCCCACTCTCTCTCTGTCCCCCTCTTCACCCCCTCTCCCTCTCTGTCCCCCTCTTCACCCCCTCTCCCTCTCTGTCCCCCTCTTCACCCCCTCTCCCTCTCTGTCCCCCTCTTCACCCCCTCTCCCTCTCTGTCCCCCTCTTCACCCCTCCCTCTCTGTCCCCTCTTCACCCCTCCCTCTCTGTCCCCTCTTCACCCCTCCCTCTCTGTCCCCTCTTCACCCCTCCCTCTCTGTCCCCTCTTCACCCCTCCCTCTCTGTCCCCTCTTCACCCCTCCCTCTCTGTCCCCTCTTCACCCCTCCCTCTCTGTCCCCTCTACACCCCTCCCTCTCTGTCCACTCTTCACCCCTCCCTCTCTGTCCACTCTTCACCCCTCCCTCTCTGTCCACTCTTCACCCCTCCCTCTCTGTCCACTCTTCACCCCTCCCTCTCTGTCCACTCTTCACCCCTCCCTCTCTGTCCACTCTTCACCCCTCCCTCTCTGTCCACTCTTCACCCCTCCCGCTCTGTCCACTCTTCACCCCTCCCGCTCTGTCCACTCTTCACCCCTCCCGCTCTGTCCACTCTTCACCCCTCCCGCTCTGTCCACTCTTCACCCCTCCCGCTCTGTCCACTCTTCACCCCTCCCGCTCTGTCCACTCTTCACCCCTCCCGCTCTGTCCACTCTTCACCCCTCCCGCTCTGTCCACTCTTCACCCCTCCCGCTCTGTCCACTCTTCACCCCTCTCTCTTTCTCTGTCCCCCTCTTCACCCCTCTCTCTCTTTCTCTGTCCCCCTCTTCACCCCTCTCTCTCTCTCTCTGACCCCCTCGTCAGCCCTCTCTCTCTCTCTGTCCCTCTCTTCACCCCCCCCTCTCTCTCTCTGTCCCCCTCTTCACCCCCCTCTCTCTCTCTGTCCCCCTCTTCACCCCCCCTCTCTCTCTCTGTCCCCCTCTTCACCCCCCCTCTCTCTCTCTGTCCCCCTCTTCACCCCCCCCCTCTCTCTCTGTCCCCCTCTTCACCCCCCCCTCTCTCTGTCCCCCTCTTCACCCCCTCTCTCTCTCTCTGTCCCCCTCTTCACCCTCCCCTCTCTCTCTCTCTGTCCCCTCTTCACCCCCTCTCTCTCTCTGTCCCCCTCTTCACCCCTCTCTCTCTCTGTCCCCCTCTTCACCCCTCTCTCTCTCTGTCCCCCTCTTCACCCCTCTCTCTCTCTCTGTCCCCTCTCTCTCTCTGTCCCCCTCTTCACCCCTCTCTGTGTCACCCTCTTCACCCCCTCTCTCTCTCTCTCTGTCCCCTCTTCACCCCCTCTCTCTCTCTCTCTGTCCCCTCTTCACCCCCTCTCTCTCTCTCTCTGTCCCCTCTTCACCCCCTCTCTCTCTCTGTCCCCCTCTTCACCCCCTCTCTCTCTCTGTCCCCCTCTTCAACCCTCTCTCTCTCTCTCTGTCCCCTCTTCACCCCCTCTCTCTCTCTCTGTCCCCTCTTCACCCCCTCTCTCTCTCTCTGTCCCCCTCTTCACCCCCTCTCTCTCTCTGTCCCCCTCTTCACCCCCTCTCTCTCTCTGTCCCCCTCTTCACCCCCTCTCTCTCTCTGTCCCCCTCTTCACCCCCTCTCTCTCTCTATGTCCCCCTCTCTCTTTCTCTGTCCCCCTCTTCACCCTCTCTCTCTCTGTCCCCCTCTTCAACCCTCTCTCTCTCTCTGTCACCATCTTCACCCCTCTCTCTCTCTCTGTCACCATCTTCACCCCTCTCTCTCTCTGTCCCCCTCTTCACCCCTCTCTCTCTCTCTCTGTCCCCCTCTTCACCCCTCTCTCTCTCTCTCTGTCCCCCTCTTCACCCCTCTCTCTCTCTCTCTGTCCCCCTCTTCACCCCTCTCTCTTTCTCTGTCCCCCTCTTCACCCCTCTCTCTTTCTCTGTCCCCCTCTTCACCCCTCTCTCTTTCTCTGTCCCCCTCTTCACCCCTCTCTCTCTCTCTGTCCCCCTCTTCAACCCTCTCTCTCTCTCTCTGTCCCCTCTTCACCCCCTCTCTCTCTCTCTGTCCCCTCTTCACCCCCTCTCTCTCTCTCTGTCCCCCTCTTCACCCCTCTCTCTTTCTCTGTCCCCCTCTTCACCCCACTCTCTTTCTCTGTCCCCCTCTTCACAACCTCTCTCTCTGTACCCGTCTTCAAACCTCTCTCTCTCTCCCCTCTTCACCCCCTCTCTCTCTGTCCCCTCTTCGCCCCCTCTCTCTCTGTCCCCTCTTCGCCCCCTCTCTCTCTGTCCCCTCTTCACCCCCTCCCTCTCTCTGTCCTCTTAACCCCCTCCCTCTCTCTGTCACCCTGTTCACTCCCCCTCTCTCTCTCTGTCCCCTCTTCACCCCTCTCTCTCTCTGTCCCCCTCTTCACCCCCTCTCTGTCTCCCCCTCTTCACCCCTCTCTCTGTCCCCCTCTTCACCCCTCTCTCTGTCCCCCTCTTCACCCCTCTCTCTGTCCCCCTCTTCACCCCTCTCTCTGTCCCCCTCTTCACCCCTCTCTCTGTCCCCCTCTTCACCCCTCTCTCTGTCCCCCTCTTCACCCCTCTCTCTGTCCCCCTCTTCACCCCTGGCTCTGTCCCCCTCTTCACCCCTCTCTCTCTCTCTCTCTGTCCCCTCTTCACCCCTCTCTCTCTCTCTCTCTGTCCCCTCTTCACCCCCTCTCTCTCTGTCCTCTTCACCCCCTCTCTCTCTGTCCCCCTCTTCACCCCTCTCTCTCTCTGTCCCCCTCTTCACCCCTCTCTCACTCTCTGTGTCCCCTCTTCACCCCCTCTCTCTCTGTCCCCCTCTTCACCCCCTCTCTCTCTGTCCCCCTCTTCACCCCCTCTCTCACTCTCTGTGTCCCCTCTTCACCCCCTCTCTCTCTGTCCCCCTCTTCACCCCCTCTCTCTCTGTCCCCCTCTTCACCCCCTCTCTCTCTGTCCCCCTCTTCACCCCCTCTCTCTCTGTCCCCCTCTTCACCCCCTCTCTCTCTGTCCCCCTCTCTCTCTGTCCCCCTCTTCACCCCCTCTCTCTCTGTCCCCCTCTTCACCACCCCCTCTCTCTCTGTCCCCCTCTTCACCCCCCCTTTCTCTCTCTCTCTCTGTCCCCCTCTTCACCCCCCCTTTATCTCTCTCTCTCTGTCCCCCTCTTCACCCCCCCCTCTCTCTCTCTCTGTCCCCCTCTTCACCCCCTCTCTCTCTCTGTCCCCCTCTTCACCCCTCTCTCTCTCTGTCCCCCTCTTCAACCCTCTCTCTCTCTCTCTCTCTCTGTCCCCTCTTCACCCCATCTCTCTCTCTCTCTGTCCCCTCTTCACCCCCCCTCTCTCTCTGTCCCCCTCTTCACCCCCTCTCTGTCTCCCCCTCTTCACCCCCCTCTCTCTCTCTGTCCCCCTCTTCACCCCCTCTCTCTCTCTGTCCCCCTCTTCACCCCCTCTCTCTCTCTGTCCCCCTCTTCACCCCCTCTCTCTCTCTCTCTGTCCCCTCTTCACCCCCTCTCTCTCTCTGTCCCCTCTTCACCCCCTCTCTCTCTCTGTCCCCTCTTCACCCCCTCTTCAACCCTCTCTCGCTCTCTCTCTCTCTGTCCCCTCTTCACCCCCCCTCTCTCTCTGTCCCCCTCTTCACCCCCCCTCTCTCTCTGTCCCCCTCTTCACCCCCTCTCTCTCTCTGTCCCCCTCTTCACCCCTCTCTCTCTCTATGTCCCCCTCTCTCTTTCTCTGTCCCCCTCTTCACCCTCTCTCTCTCTGTCCCCCTCTTCAACCCTCTCTCTCTCTCTCTCTGTCCCCCTCTTCACCCCTCTCTCTTTCTCTGTCCCCCTCTTCAACCCTCTCGCTCTCTGTCCCCCTCTTCAACCCTCTCTCTCTCTGTCCCCCTCTTCAACCCTCTCTCTCTCTGTCCCCCTCTTCAACCCTCTCTCTCTCTGTCCCCCTCTTCACCCTCTCTCTCTCTGTCCCCCTCTTCACCCCTCTCTCTCTCTGTCCCCCTCTTCACCCCTCTCTCTCTCTGTCCCCCTCTTCACCCCTCTCTCTCTCTCTGTCCCCCTCTTCACAACCTCTCTCTCTGTACCCTCTTCACCCCTTCTCTCTCTGTCCCCTCTTCACCCCTTCTCTCTCTGTCCCCCTCTTCACCCCTCTCTCTCTCTGTCCCCCTCTTCACCCCTCTCTCTCTCTGTCCCCCTCTTCACCCCTCTCTCTCTCTGTCCCCCTCTTCACCCCTCTCTCTCTCTCTCTCTCTGTCCCCCTCTTCACCCCTCTCTCTCTCTCTCTCTCTGTCCCCCTCTTCACCCCTCTCTCTCTCTCTCTCTCTGTCCCCCTCTTCACCCCTCTCTCTCTCTCTCTCTGTCCCCCTCTTCACCCCTCTCTCTCTCTGTCCCCCTCTTCAACCCTCTCTCTCTCTGTCCCCCTCTTCAACCCTCTCTCTCTCTGTCCCCCTCTTCAACCCTCTCTCTCTCTGTCCCCCTCTTCAACCCTCTCTCTCTCTGTCCCCCTCTTCACCCCTCTCTCTCTCTCTGTCCCCCTCTTCACCCCTCTCTCTTTATCTGTCCCCCTCTTCACAACCTCTCTCTCTGTACCCTCTTCACCCCTTCTCTCTCTGTCCCCTCTTCACCCCTTCTCTCTCTGTCCCCTCTTGACCCCTTCTCTCTCTGTCCCCTCTTGACCCCCTCTCTCTCTCTGTCCCCCTCTTCACCCCTCTCTCTCTCTGTCCCCCTCTTCACCCCTCTCTCTCTCTGTCCCCCTCTTCACCCCTCTCTCTCTCTGTCCCCCTCTTCACCCCTCTCTCTCTCTCTCTCTGTCCCCCTCTTCACCCCTCTCTCTCTCTCTCTCTCTGTCCCCCTCTTCACCCCTCTCTCTCTCTCTCTCTGTCCCCCTCTTCACCCCTCTCTCTCTCTCTCTCTCTGTCCCCCTCTTCACCCCTCTCTCTCTCTCTCTCTGTCCCCCTCTTCACCCCTCTCTCTCTCTCTCTCTCTCTGTCCCCCTCTTCACCCCTCTCTCTCTCTCTCTCTGTCCCCCTCTTCACCCCTCTCTCTCTCTCTCTCTCTGTCCCCCTCTTCACCCCTCTCTCTCTCTCTCTCTGTCCCCCTCTTCACCCCTCTCTCTCTCTCTCTCTGTCCCCCTCTTCACCCCTCTCTCTCTCTCTCTCTGTCCCCCTCTTCACCTCTCTCTCTCTCTCTGTCCCCCTCTTCACCTCTCTCTCTCTCTCTCTGTCCCCCTCTTCACCCCTCTCTCTCTCTCTCTCTGTCCCCCTCTTCACCCCTCTCTCTCTCTCTCTCTGTCCCCCTCTTCACCCCTCTCTCTCTCTCTCTCTGTCCCCCTCTTCACCCCTCTCTCTCTCTCTGTCCCCCTCTTCACCCCTCTCTCTCTCTCTCTCTGTCCCCCTCTTCACCCCTCTCTCTCTCTCTCTCTGTCCCCCTCTTCACCCCTCTCTCTCTCTCTCTCTGTCCCCCTCTTCACCCCTCTCTCTCTCTCTCTCTGTCCCCTCTTCACCCCTCTCTCTCTCTCTCTCTGTCCCCCTCTTCACCCCTCTCTCTCTCTCTCTCTGTCCCCCTCTTCACCCCTCTCTCTCTCTCTCTCTGTCCCCCTCTTCACCTCTCTCTCTCTCTCTCTGTCCCCCTCTTCACCCCTCTCTCTCTCTCTCTCTGTCCCCCTCTTCACCCCTCTCTCTCTCTCTCTGTCCCCCTCTTCACCCCTCTCTCTCTCTCTCTCTGTCCCCCTCTTCACCCCTCTCTCTCTCTCTCTCTGTCCCCCTCTTCACCCCTCTCTCTCTCTCTCTCTGTCCCCCTCTCTCTCTCTCTCTCTGTCCCCCTCTTCACCCCTCTCTCTCTCTCTCTCTGTCCCCCTCTTCACCCCTCTCTCTCTCTCTCTCTGTCCCCCTCTTCACCCCTCTCTCTCTCTCTCTCTGTCCCCCTCTTCACCCCTCTCTCTCTCTCTCTCTGTCCCCCTCTTCACCCCTCTCTCTCTCTCTCTCTCTCTGTCCCCCTCTTCACCCCTCTCTCTCTCTCTCTCTGTCCCCCTCTTCACCCCTCTCTCTCTCTCTCTCTGTCCCCCTCTTCACCCCTCTCTCTCTCTCTCTCTGTCCCCCTCTTCACCCCTCTCTCTCTCTCTCTCTCTGTCCCCCTCTTCACCCCTCTCTCTCTCTCTCTCTGTCCCCCTCTTCACCCCTCTCTCTCTCTCTCTCTCTCTGTCCCCCTCTTCACCCCTCTCTCTCTCTCTCTCTGTCCCCCTCTTCACCCCTCTCTCTCTCTCTCTCTGTCCCCCTCGTCACCCCTCTCTCTCTCTCTCTCTGTCCCCCTCTTCACCCCTCTCTCTCTCTCTCTCTGTCCCCCTCTTCACCCCTCTCTCTCTCTCTCTCTGTCCCCCTCTTCACCCCTCTCTCTCTCTCTCTCTTCACCCCTCTCTCTCTGTCCCCCTCTTCACCCCTCTCTCTCTGTCCCCCTCTTCACCCCTCTCTCTCTCTCTCTCTGTCCCCCTCTTCACCCCTCTCTCTCTCTCTCTCTGTCCCCCTCTTCACCCCTCTCTCTCTCTCTCTCTGTCCCCTCTTCACCCCTCTCTCTCTCTCTCTCTTCACCCCTCTCTCTCCCCTCTCTCTCTCTCTCTCTGTCCCCCTCTTCACCCCTCTCTCTCTCTCTCTCTGTCCCCCTCTTCACCCCTCTCTCTCTCTCTGTCCCCCTCTTCACCCCTCTCTCTCTCTCTGTCCCCTCTTCACCCCTCTCTCTCTCTCTCTGTGTCCCCCTCTTCACCCCTCTCTCTCTCTCTCTGTCCCCCTCTTCACCCCTCTCTCTCTCTCTCTCTGTCCCCCTCTTCACCCCTCTCTCTCTCTCTCTCTGTCCCCCTCTTCACCCCTCTCTCTCTCTCTCTCTGTCCCCCTCTTCACCCCTCTCTCTCTCTCTCTCTGTCCCCCTCTTCACCCCTCTCTCTCTCTCTCTCTCTCTGTCCCCCTCTCACCCCTCTCTCTCTCTCTCTCTCTCTCTGTCCCCCTCTTCACCCCTCTCTCTCTCTCTCTCTCTGTCCCCCTCTTCACCCCTCTCTCTCTCTCTGTCCCCCTCTTCACCCTCTCTCTCTCTGTCCCCCTCTTCACCCCTCTCTCTCTCTCTCTCTGTCCCCCTCTTCACCCCTCTCTCTCTGTCCCCCTCTTCACCCCTCTCTCTCTGTCCCCCTCTTCACCCCTCTCTCTCTGTCCCCCTCTTCACCCCTCTCTCTCTGTCCCCCTCTTCACCCCTCTCTCTCTGTCCCCCTCTTCACCCCTCTCTCTCTGTCCCCCTCTTCACCCCTCTCTCTCTCTCTCTCTGTCCCCCTCTACACCCCTCTCTCTCTCTCTCTCTGTCCCCCTCTTCACCCCTCTCTCTCTCTCTCTCTGTCCCCCTCTTCACCCCTCTCTCTCTCTCTCTGTCCCCCTCTTCACCCCTCTCTCTCTCTCTCTCTGTCCCCCTCTTCACCCCTCTCTCTCTCTCTCTCTGTCCCCCTCTTCACCCCTCTCTCTCTCTCTCTCTCTCTCTGTCCCCCTCTTCACCCCTCTCTCTCTCTCTCTCTCTGTCCCCCTCTTCACCCCTCTCTCTCTCTCTCTGTCCCCCTCTTCACCCCTCTCTCTCTCTCTCTCTGTCCCCCTCTTCACCCCTCTCTCTCTCTCTCTCTGTCCCCCTCTTCACCCCTCTCTCTCTCTCTCTCTCTCTGTCCCCCTCTTCACCTCTCTCTCTCTCTCTCTGTCTGTCCCCCTCTTCACCCCTCTCTCTCTCTCTCTCTGTCCCCCTCTTCACCCCTCTCTCTCTCTCTCTCTGTCCCCCTCTTCAACTCTCTCTCTCTCTGTCCCCCTCTTCACCTCTCTCTCTCTCTGTCCCCCTCTTCACCTCTCTCTCTCTCTGTCCCCCTCTTCACCTCTCTCTCTCTCTGTCCCCCTCTTCACCTCTCTCTCTCTGTCCCCCTCTTCACCCCTCTCTCTCTGTCCCCCTCTTCACCCCTCTCTCTCTGTCCCCCTCTTCACCCCTCTCTCTCCGTCCCCCTCTTCACCCCTCTCTCTCCGTCCCCCTCTTCACCCCTCTCTCTCCGTCCCCCTCTTCACCCCTCTCTCTCCGTCCCCCTCTTCACCCCTCTCTCTCCGTCCCCCTCTTCACCCCTCTCTCTCCGTCCCCCTCTTCACCCCTCTCTCTCCGTCCCCCTCTTCACCCCTCTCTCTCCGTCCCCCTCTTCACCCCTCTCTCTCCGTCCCCCTCTTCACCCCTCTCTCTCCGTCCCCCTCTTCACCCCTCTCTCTCCGTCCCCCTCTTCACCCCTCTCTCTCCGTCCCCCTCTTCACCCCTCTCTCTCCGTCCCCCTCTTCACCCCTCTCTCTCCGTCCCCCTCTTCACCCCTCTCTCTCCGTCCCCCTCTTCACCCCTCTCTCTCCGTCCCCCTCTTCACCCCTCTCTCTCCGTCCCCCTCTTCACCCCTCTCTCTCCGTCCCCCTCTTCACCCCTCTCTCTCCGTCCCCCTCTTCACCCCTCTCTCTCCGTCCCCCTCTTCACCCCTCTCTCTCCGTCCCCCTCTTCACCCCTCTCTCTCCGTCCCCCTCTTCACCCCTCTCTCTCCGTCCCCCTCTTCACCCCTCTCTCTCCGTCCCCCTCTTCACCCCTCTCTCTCCGTCCCCCTCTTCACCCCTCTCTCTCCGTCCCCCTCTTCACCCCTCTCTCTCCGTCCCCCTCTTCACCCCTCTCTCTCCGTCCCCCTCTTCACCCCTCTCTCTCCGTCCCCCTCTTCACCCCTCTCTCTCCGTCCCCCTCTTCACCCCTCTCTCTCCGTCCCCCTCTTCACCCCTCTCTCTCCGTCCCCCTCTTCACCCCTCTCTCTCCGTCCCCCTCTTCACCCCTCTCTCTCCGTCCCCCTCTTCACCCCTCTCTCTCCGTCCCCCTCTTCACCCCTCTCTCTCCGTCCCCCTCTTCACCCCTCTCTCTCCGTCCCCCTCTTCACCCCTCTCTCTCCGTCCCCCTCTTCACCCCTCTCTCTCCGTCCCCCTCTTCACCCCTCTCTCTCCGTCCCCCTCTTCACCCCTCTCTCTCTGTCCCCCTCTTCACCTCTCTCTCTCTCTGTCCCCCTCTTCACCCCTCTCTCTCTCTCTCTCTGTCCCCCTCTCTCTCTCTCTCTCTGTCCCCCTCGTCACCCCTCTCTCTCTCTCTCTCTGTCCCCCTCGTCACCCCTCTCTCTCTCTCTCTCTCTGTCCCCCTCTTCACCCCTCTCTCTCTCTCTCTCTGTCCCCCTCTTCACCCCTCTCTCTCTCTCTCTCTGTCCCCCTCTTCACCCCTCTCTCGCTCTCTCTCTGTCCCCCTCTTCACCCCTCTCTCTCTCTCTGTCCCCCTCTTCACCCCTCTCTCTCTCTCTCTCTGTCCCCCTCTTCACCCCTCTCTCTCTCTCTCTCTGTCCCCCTCTTCACCCCTCTCTCTCTCTCTCTCTCTGTCCCCCTCTTCACCCCTCTCTCTCTCTCTCTCTGTCCCCCTCTTCACCCCTCTCTCTCTCTCTCTCTCTGTCCCCCTCTTCACCCCTCTCTCTCTCTCTCTCTGTCCCCCTCTTCACCCCTCTCTCTCTCTGTCCCCCTCTTCACCCCTCTCTCTCTCTCTCTCTGTCCCCCTCTTCACCCCTCTCTCTCTCTCTCTCTGTCCCCCTCTTCACCCCTCTCTCTCTCTCTCTCTGTCCCCCTCGTCACCCCTCTCTCTCTCTCTGTCCCCCTCTTCACCCCTCTCTCTCTCTCTCTCTGTCCCCCTCTTCACCCCTCTCTCTCTCTCTCTCTGTCCCCCTCTTCACCCCTCTCTCTCTCTCTGTCCCCCTCTTCACCCCTCTCTCTCTCTCTCTCTGTCCCCCTCTTCACCCCTCTCTCTCTCTCTCTCTGTCCCCCTCTTCACCCCTCTCTCTCTCTCTCTCTGTCCCCCTCTTCACCCCTCTCTCTCTCTCTCTCTCTGTCCCCCTCTTCACCCCTCTCTCTCTCTCTCTCTGTCCCCCTCTTCACCCCTCTCTCTCTCTCTCTCTCTCTCTGTCCCCCTCTTCACCCCTCTCTCTCTCTCTCTCTGTCCCCCTCTTCACCCCTCTCTCTCTCTGTCCCCCTCTTCACCCCTCTCTCTCTCTCTCTCTGTCCCCCTCTTCACCCCTCTCTCTCTCTCTCTGTCCCCCTCTTCACCCCTCTCTCTCTCTCTCTCTCTCTCTCTCTGTCCCCCTCTTCACCCCTCTCTCTCTCTGTCCCCCTCTTCACCTCTCTCTCTCTCTGTCCCCCTCTTCACCTCTCTCTCTCTCTGTCCCCCTCTTCACCTCTCTCTCTCTCTGTCCCCCTCTTCACCTCTCTCTCACTCTGTCCCCCTCTTCACCTCTCTCTCTCTCTGTCCCCCTCTTCACCTCTCTCTCTCTCTGTCCCCCTCTTCACCCCTCTCTCTCTCTGTCCCCCTCTTCACCCCTCTCTCTCTGTCCCCCTCGTCACCCCTCTCTCTCTGTCCCCCTCGTCACCCCTCTCTCTCTGTCCCCCTCGTCACCCCTCTCTCTCTGTCCCCCTCGTCACCCCTCTCTCTCTGTCCCCCTCGTCACCCCTCTCTCTCTGTCCCCCTCGTCACCCCTCTCGCTCTGTCCCCCTCGTCACCCCTCTCTCTCTGTCCCCCTCGTCACCCCTCTCTCTCTGTCCCCCTCGTCACCCCTCTCTCTCTGTCCCCCTCGTCACCCCTCTCTCTCTGTCCCCCTCGTCACCCCTCTCTCTCTGTCCCCCTCGTCACCCCTCTCTCTCTGTCCCCCTCGTCACCCCTCTCTCTCTGTCCCCCTCGTCACCCCTCTCTCTCTGTCCCCCTCTTCACCCCTCTCTCTCTGTCCCCCTCTTCACCCCTCTCTCTCTGTCCCCCTCTTCACCCCTCTCTCTCTGTCCCCCTCTTCACCCCTCTCTCTCTGTCCCCCTCTTCACCCCTCTCTCTCTGTCCCCCTCTTCACCCCTCTCTCTCTGTCCCCCTCTTCACCCCTCTCTCTCTGTCCCCCTCTTCACCCCTCTCTCTCTGTCCCCCTCTTCACCCCTCTCTCTCTGTCCCCCTCTTCACCCCTCTCTCTCTGTCCCCCTCTTCACCCCTCTCTCTCTGTCCCCCTCTTCACCCCTCTCTCTCTGTCCCCCTCTTCACCCCTCTCTCTCTGTCCCCCTCTTCACCCCTCTCTCTCTGTCCCCCTCTTCACCCCTCTCTCTCTGTCCCCCTCTTCACCCCTCTCTCTCTGTCCCCCTGTTCACCCCTCTCTCTCTGTCCCCCTCTTCACCCCTCTCTCTCTGTCCCCTCTTCACCCCTCTCTCTCTGTCCCCCTCTTCACCCCTCTCTCTCTGTCCCCCTCTTCACCTCTCTCTCTCTCTGTCCCCCTCTTCACCCCTCTCTCTCTCTCTCTCTGTCCCCCTCTTCACCCCTCTCTCTCTCTCTCTCTGTCCCCCTCTTCACCCCTCTCTCTCTCTCTGTCCCCCTCGTCACCCCTCTCTCTCTCTCTCTCTCTGTCCCCCTCGTCACCCCTCTCTCTCTCTCTCTCTCTCTGTCCCCCTCTTCACCCCTCTCTCTCTCTCTCTCTGTCCCCCTCTTCACCCCTCTCTCTCTCTCTCTCTGTCCCCCTCTTCACCCCTCTCTCGCTCTCTCTCTGTCCCCCTCTTCACCCCTTTCTCTCTCTCTGTCCCCCTCTTCACCCCTCTCTCTCTCTCTCTCTGTCCCCCTCTTCACCCCTCTCTCTCTCTCTCTCTGTCCCCCTCTTCACCCCTCTCTCTCTCTCTCTCTCTGTCCCCCTCTTCACCCCTCTCTCTCTCTCTCTCTGTCCCCCTCTTCACCCCTCTCTCTCTCTCTCTGTCCCCCTCTTCACCCCTCTCTCTCTCTCTCTCTCTCTGTCCCCCTCTTCACCCCTCTCTCTCTCTGTCCCCCTCTTCACCCCTCTCTCTCTCTCTCTGTCCCCCTCTTCACCCCTCTCTCTCTCTCTGTCCCCCTCTTCACCCCTCTCTCTCTCTCTCTCTGTCCCCCTCGTCACCCCTCTCTCTCTCTCTCTCTGTCCCCCTCTTCACCCCTCTCTCTCTCTCTCTCTGTCCCCCTCTTCACCCCTCTCTCTCTCTCTCTCTGTCCCCCTCTTCACCCCTCTCTCTCTCTCTCTCTGTCCCCCTCTTCACCCCTCTCTCTCTCTCTGTCCCCCTCTTCACCCCTCTCTCTCTCTCTCTCTGTCCCCCTCTTCACCCCTCTCTCTCTCTCTCTCTGTCCCCCTCTTCACCCCTCTCTCTCTCTCTCTCTCTCTCTGTCCCCCTCTTCACCCCTCTCTCTCTCTCTCTCTCTCTGTCCCCCTCTTCACCCCTCTCTCTCTCTCTCTCTCTCTCTCTGTCCCCCTCTTCACCCCTCTCTCTCTCTCTCTCTGTCCCCCTCTTCACCCCTCTCTCTCTCTGTCCCCCTCTTCACCCCTCTCTCTCTCTCTCTCTGTCCCCCTCTTCACCCCTCTCTCTCTCTCTCTCTGTCCCCCTCTTCACCCCTCTCTCTCTCTCTCTCTGTCCCCCTCTTCACCCCTCTCTCTCTCTCTCTCTCTCTCTCTCTGTCCCCCTCTTCACCCCTCTCTCTCTCTGTCCCCCTCTTCACCTCTCTCTCTCTCTGTCCCCCTCTTCACCTCTCTCTCTCTCTGTCCCCCTCTTCACCTCTCTCTCTCGCTGTCCCCCTCTTCACCTCTCTCTCTCTCTGTCCCCCTCTTCACCTCTCTCTCTCTCTGTCCCCCTCTTCACCTCTCTCTCTCTCTGTCCCCCTCTTCACCCCTCTCTCTCTCTGTCCCCCTCTTCACCCCTCTCTCTCTGTCCCCCTCGTCACCCCTCTCTCTCTGTCCCCCTCGTCACCCCTCTCTCTCTGTCCCCCTCGTCACCCCTCTCTCTCTGTCCCCCTCGTCACCCCTCTCTCTCTGTCCCCCTCGTCACCCCTCTCTCTCTGTCCCCCTCGTCACCCCTCTCTCTCTGTCCCCCTCGTCACCCCTCTCTCTCTGTCCCCCTCGTCACCCCTCTCTCTCTGTCCCCCTCGTCACCCCTCTCTCTCTGTCCCCCTCGTCACCCCTCTCTCTCTGTCCCCCTCGTCACCCCTCTCTCTCTGTCCCCCTCGTCACCCCTCTCTCTCTGTCCCCCTCGTCACCCCTCTCTCTCTGTCCCCCTCGTCACCCCTCTCTCTCTGTCCCCCTCGTCACCCCTCTCTCTCTGTCCCCCTCGTCACCCCTCTCTCTCTGTCCCCCTCGTCACCCCTCTCTCTCTGTCCCCCTCGTCACCCCTCTCTCTCTGTCCCCCTCTTCACCCCTCTCTCTCTGTCCCCCTCTTCACCCCTCTCTCTCTGTCCCCCTCTTCACCCCTCTCTCTCTGTCCCCCTCTTCACCCCTCTCTCTCTGTCCCCCTCTTCACCCCTCTCTCTCTGTCCCCCTCTTCACCCCTCTCTCTCTGTCCCCCTCTTCACCCCTCTCTCTCTGTCCCCCTCTTCACCCCTCTCTCTCTGTCCCCCTCTTCACCCCTCTCTCTCTGTCCCCCTCTTCACCCCTCTCTCTCTGTCCCCCTCTTCACCCCTCTCTCTCTGTCCCCCTCTTCACCCCTCTCTCTCTGTCCCCCTCTTCACCCCTCTCTCTCTGTCCCCCTCTTCACCCCTCTCTCTCTGTCCCCCTCTTCACCCCTCTCTCTCTGTCCCCCTCTTCACCCCTCTCTCTCTGTCCCCCTCATCACCCCTCTCTCTCTGTCCCCCTCTTCACCCCTCTCTCTCTGTCCCCCTCTTCACCCCTCTCTCTCTGTCCCCCTCTTCACCCCTCTCTCTCTGTCCCCCTCTTCACCTCTCTCTCTCTCTGTCCCCCTCTTCACCTCTCTCTCTCTCTGTCCCCCTCTTCACCTCTCTCTCTCTCTGTCCCCCTCTTCACCTCTCTCTCTCTCTGTCCCCCTCTTCACCTCTCTCTCTCTCTGTCCCCCTCTTCACCTCTCTCTCTCTCTGTCCCCCTCTTCACCTCTCTCTCTCTCTGTCCCCCTCTTCACCTCTCTCTCTCTCTGTCCCCCTCTTCACCTCTCTCTCTCTGTCCCCCTCTTCACCTCTCTCTCTCTCTGTCCCCCTCTTCACCCCTCTCTCTCTCTGTCCCCCTCTTCACCTCTCTCTCTCTGTCCCCCTCTTCACCTCTCTCTCTCTGTCCCCCTCTTCACCCCTCTCTCTCTGTCCCCCTCTTCACCCCTCTCTCTCTGTCCCCCTCTTCACCCCTCTCTCTCTGTCCCCCTCTTCACCCCTCTCTCTCTGTCCCCCTCTTCACCCCTCTCTCTCTGTCCCCCTCTTCACCCCTCTCTCTCTGTCCCCCTCTTCACCCCTCTCTCTCTGTCCCCCTCTTCACCCCTCTCTCTCTGTCCCCCTCTTCACCCCTCTCTCTCTGTCCCCCTCTTCACCCCTCTCTCTCTGTCCCCCTCTTCACCCCTCTCTCTCTGTCCCCCTCTTCACCCCTCTCTCTCTGTCCCCCTCTTCACCCCTCTCTCTCTGTCCCCCTCTTCACCCCTCTCTCTCTGTCCCCCTCTTCACCCCTCTCTCTCTGTCCCCCTCTTCACCCCTCTCTCTCTGTCCCCCTCTTCACCCCTCTCTCTCTGTCCCCCTCTTCACCCCTCTCTCTCTGTCCCCCTCTTCACCCCTCTCTCTCTGTCCCCCTCGTCACCCCTCTCTCTCTGTCCCCCTCGTCACCCCTCTCTCTCTGTCCCCCTCTTCACCCCTCTCTCTCTGTCCCCCTCTTCACCCCTCTCTCTCTGTCCCCCTCTTCACCCCTCTCTCTCTGTCCCCCTCTTCACCCCTCTCTCTCTGTCCCCCTCTTCACCCCTCTCTCTCTGTCCCCCTCTTCACCCCTCTCTCTCTGTCCCCTCTTCACCCCTCTCTCTCTGTCCCCCTCTTCACCCCTCTCTCTCTGTCCCCCTCTTCACCCCTCTCTCTCTGTCCCCCTCTTCACCCCTCTCTCTCTGTCCCCCTCTTCACCCCTCTCTCTCTGTCCCCCTCTTCACCCCTCTCTCTCTGTCCCCCTCTTCACCCCTCTCTCTCTGTCCCCCTCTTCACCCCTCTCTCTCTGTCCCCCTCTTCACCCCTCTCTCTCTGTCCCCCTCTTCACCCCTCTCTCTCTGTCCCCCTCTTCACCCCTCTCTCTGTCCCCCTCTTCACCCCTCTCTCTGTCCCCCTCTTCACCCCTCTCTCTGTCCCCCTCTTCACCCCTCTCTCTGTCCCCCTCTTCACCCCTCTCTCTGTCCCACTCTTCACCCCTCTCTCTCTCTCTCTCTGTCCCCTCTTCACCCCCTCTCTCTCTCTCTCTCTGTCTCCTCTTCACCCCCTCTCTCTCTCTCTCTGTCTCCTCTTCACCCCCTCTCTCTCTCTGTCCTCTTCACCCCCTCTCTCTCTCTCTCTCTATCCCCCTCTTCACCCCTCTCTCTCTCTGTCCCCCTCTTCAACCCTCTCTCTCTCTGTCCCCCTCTTCAACCCTCTCTCGCTCTGTCCCCCTCTTCAACCCTCTCTCTCTCTCTGTCCCCTCTTCACCCCTCTCTCTCTCTCTCTCTCTATCCCCCTCTTCACCCCTCTCTCTCTCTGTCCCCCTCTTCAACCCTCTCTCTCTCTCTCTCTCTGTCCCCTCTTCACCCCCTCTCTCTCTCTCTCTGTCTCCTCTTCACCCCCTCTCTCTCTCTGTCCTCTTCACCCCTCTCTCTCTCTGTCCTCTTCACCCCCTCTCTCTCTCTGTCCTCTTCACCCCCTCTCTCTCTCTCTCTCTATCCCCCTCTTCACCCCTCTCTCTCTCTGTCCCCCTCTTCAACCCTCTCTCTCTCTGTCCTCTTCACCCCCTCTCTCTCTCTGTCCTCTTCACCCCCTCTCTCTCTCTCTCTCTATCCCCCTCTTCACCCCTCTCTCTCTCTGTTCCCCTCTTCAACCCTCTCTCTCTCTGTCCCCCTCTTCAACCCTCTCTCGCTCTGTCCCCCTCTTCAACCCTCTCTCTCTCTCTGTCCCCTCTTCACCCCTCTCTCTCTCTCTCTCTATCCCCCTCTTCACCCCTCTCTCTCTCTGTCCCCCTCTTCAACCCTCTCTCTCTCTCTGTCCCCTCTTCACCCCCTCTCTCTCTCTCTCTGTCCCCCTCTTCACCCCTCTCTCTCTCTCTGTCCCCCTCTCCACCCCTCTCTCGCTCTGTCCCCCTCTTCAACCCTCTCTCTCTCTCTGTCCCCTCTTCACCCCTCTCTCTTTCTCTGTCCCCCTCTTCACAACCTCTCTCTCTGTACCCGTCTTCAACCCTCTCTCTCTCTCTGTCCACTCTTCACCCCCTCTCTCTCTGTCCCCTCTTCACCCCCTCTCTCTCTCTGTCCCCCTCTTCACCCCCTCTCTCTCTCTGTCCCCCTCTTCACCCCCTCTCTCTCTCTGTCCCCCTCTTCACCCCCTCTCTCTCTCTGTCCCCCTCTTCACCCCCTCTCTCTCTCTCTGTCCCCCTCTTCAACCCTCTCTCTCTCTGTCCCCCTCTTCAACCCTCTCTCTCTCTGTCCCCCTCTTCAACCCTCTCTCTCTCTCTCTCTCTGTCCCCTCTTCACCCCCTCTCTCTCTCTCTCTCTCTCTGTCTCCTCTTCACCCCCTCTCTCTCTCTCTCTCTGTCTCCTCTTCACCCCCTCTATCTCTCTGTCCTCTTCACCCCCTCTCTCTCTCTGTCCTCTTCACCCCCTCTCTCTCTCTCTCTCTATCCCCCTCTTCACCCCTCTCTCTCTCTGTCCCCCTCTTCAACCCTCTCTCTCTCTGTCCCCCTCTTCAACCCTCTCTCTCTCTGTCCCCCTCTTCAACCCTCTCTCTCTCTGTCCCCCTCTTCAACCCTCTCTCTCTCTCTCTCTCTCTGTCCCCTCTTCACCCCCTCTCTCTCTCTCTGTCCCCCTCTTCACCCCTCTCTCGCTCTGTCCCCCTCTTCAACCCTCTCTCTCTCTCTGTCCCCTCTTCACCCCTCTCTCTCTCTCTGTCCCCCTCTTCACAACCTCTCTCTCTGTACCCGTCTTCAACCCTCTCTCTCTCTCTGTCCACTCTTCACCCCCCCTCTCTCTGTCCCA